>NW_026578520.1:0-25607 GCF_029603195.1 Condylostylus longicornis
CAAAAAATTGAAAATTTTTTAAAATTTTGCACGACCCCCTACCTTGTCAAAAAATTGAAAATTTTTTAAAATTTTGCACGACCCCCTACCTTGTCAAAAAAATTGAAAATTTTTTAAAATTTTGCACGACCCCCTACCTTGTCAAAAAATTGAAAATTTTTTAAAATTTTGCACGACCCCCTACCTTGTCAAAAAATTGAAAATTTTTTAAAATTTTGCACGACCCCCTACCTTGTCAAAAAATTGAAAATTTTTTAAAATTTTGCACGACCCCCTACCTTGTCAAAAAATTGAAAATTTTTTAAAATTTTGCACGACCCCCTACCTTGTCAAAAAATTGAAAATTTTTTAAAATTTTGCACGACCCCCTACCTTGTCAAAAAATTGAAAATTTTTTAAAATTTTGCACGACCCCCTACCTTGTCAAAAAATTGAAAATTTTTAAAATTTTGCACGACCCCCTACCTTGTCAAAAAATTGAAAATTTTTTAAAATTTTGCACGACCCCCTACCTTGTCAAAAAATTGAAAATTTTTTAAAATTTTGCACGACCCCCTACCTTGTCAAAAAATTGAAAATTTTTTAAAATTTTGCACGACCCCCTACCTTGTCAAAAAATTGAAAATTTTTTAAAATTTTGCACGACCCCCTACCTTGTCAAAAAATTGAAAATTTTTTAAAATTTTGCACGACCCCCTACCTTGTCAAAAAATTGAAAATTTTTTAAAATTTTGCACGACCCCCTACCTTGTCAAAAAATTGAAAATTTTTTAAAATTTTGCACGACCCCCTACCTTGTCAAAAAATTGAAAATTTTTTAAAATTTTGCACGACCCCCTACCTTGTCAAAAAATTGAAAATTTTTTAAAATTTTGCACGACCCCCTACCTTGTCAAAAAATTGAAAATTTTTTAAAATTTTGCACGACCCCCTACCTTGTCAAAAAATTGAAAATTTTTTAAAATTTTGCACGACCCCCTACCTTGTCAAAAAATTGAAAATTTTTTAAAATTTTGCACGACCCCCTACCTTGTCAAAAAATTGAAAATTTTTTAAAATTTTGCACGACCCCCTACCTTGTCAAAAAATTGAAAATTTTTTAAAATTTTGCACGACCCCCTACCTTGTCAAAAAATTGAAAATTTTTTAAAATTTTGCACGACCCCCTACCTTGTCAAAAAATTGAAAATTTTTTAAAATTTTGCACGACCCCCTACCTTGTCAAAAAATTGAAAATTTTTTAAAATTTTGCACGACCCCCTACCTTGTCAAAAAATTGAAAATTTTTTAAAATTTTGCACGACCCCCTACCTTGTCAAAAAATTGAAAATTTTTTAAAATTTTGCACGACCCCCTACCTTGTCAAAAAATTGAAAATTTTTTAAAATTTTGCACGACCCCCTACCTTGTCAAAAAATTGAAAATTTTTTAAAATTTTGCACGACCCCCTACCTTGTCAAAAAATTGAAAATTTTTTAAAATTTTGCACGACCCCCTACCTTGTCAAAAAATTGAAAATTTTTTAAAATTTTGCACGACCCCCTACCTTGTCAAAAAATTGAAAATTTTTTAAAATTTTGCACGACCCCCTACCTTGTCAAAAAATTGAAAATTTTTTAAAATTTTGCACGACCCCCTACCTTGTCAAAAAATTGAAAATTTTTTAAAATTTTGCACGACCCCCTACCTTGTCAAAAAATTGAAAATTTTTTAAAATTTTGCACGACCCCCTACCTTGTCAAAAAATTGAAAATTTTTTAAAATTTTGCACGACCCCCTACCTTGTCAAAAAATTGAAAATTTTTTAAAATTTTGCACGACCCCCTACCTTGTCAAAAAATTGAAAATTTTTTAAAATTTTGCACGACCCCCTACCTTGTCAAAAAATTGAAAATTTTTTAAAATTTTGCACGACCCCCTACCTTGTCAAAAAATTGAAAATTTTTAAAATTTTGCACGACCCCCTACCTTGTCAAAAAATTGAAAATTTTTTAAAATTTTGCACGACCCCCTACCTTGTCAAAAAATTGAAAATTTTTTTCAAAATTTTGCACGACCCCCTACCTTGTCAAAAAATTGAAAATTTTTTAAAATTTTGCACGACCCCCTACCTTGTCAAAAAATTGAAAATTTTTTAAAATTTTGCACGACCCCCTACCTTGTCAAAAAATTGAAAATTTTTTAAAATTTTGCACGACCCCCTACCTTGGCAAAAAATTGAAAATTTTTAAAATTTTGCACGACCCCCTACCTTGTCAAAAAATTGAAAATTTTTAAAATTTTGCACGACCCCCTACCTTGTCAAAAAATTGAAAATTTTTTAAAATTTTGCACGACCCCCTACCTTGTCAAAAAATTGAAAATTTTTTAAAATTTTGCACGACCCCCTACCTTGTCAAAAAATTGAAAATTTTTTAAAATTTTGCACGACCCCCCTACCTTGTCAAAAAATTGAAAATTTTTTAAAATTTTGCACGACCCCCTACCTTGTCAAAAAATTGAAAATTTTTTAAAATTTTGCACGACCCCCTACCTTGTCAAAAAATTGAAAATTTTTTAAAATTTTGCACGACCCCCTACCTTGTCAAAAAATTGAAAATTTTTTAAAATTTTGCACGACCCCCTACCTTGTCAAAAAATTGAAAATTTTTTAAAATTTTGCACGACCCCCTACCTTGTCAAAAAATTGAAAATTTTTTAAAATTTTGCACGACCCCCTACCTTGTCAAAAAATTGAAAATTTTTTAAAATTTTGCACGACCCCCCTACCTTGTCAAAAAATTGAAAATTTTTTAAAATTTTGCACGACCCCCTACCTTGTCAAAAAATTGAAAATTTTTTAAAATTTTGCACGACCCCCTACCTTGTCAAAAAATTGAAAATTTTTAAAATTTTGCACGACCCCCTACCTTGTCAAAAAATTGAAAATTTTTTAAAATTTTGCACGACCCCCTACCTTGTCAAAAAATTGAAAATTTTTTAAAATTTTGCACGACCCCCTACCTTGTCAAAAAATTGAAAATTTTTTAAAATTTTGCACGACCCCCTACCTTGTCAAAAAATTGAAAATTTTTTAAAATTTTGCACGACCCCCTACCTTGTCAAAAAATTGAAAATTTTTTAAAATTTTGCACGACCCCCTACCTTGTCAAAAAATTGAAAATTTTTTAAAATTTTGCACGACCCCCTACCTTGTCAAAAAATTGAAAATTTTTTAAAATTTTGCACGACCCCCTACCTTGTCAAAAAATTGAAAATTTTTTAAAATTTTGCACGACCCCCTACCTTGTCAAAAAATTGAAAATTTTTTAAAATTTTGCACGACCCCCTACCTTGTCAAAAAATTGAAAATTTTTTAAAATTTTGCACGACCCCCTACCTTGTCAAAAAATTGAAAATTTTTTAAAATTTTGCACGACCCCCTACCTTGTCAAAAAATTGAAAATTTTTTAAAATTTTGCACGACCCCCTACCTTGTCAAAAAATTGAAAATTTTTTAAAATTTTGCACGACCCCCTACCTTGTCAAAAAATTGAAAATTTTTTAAAATTTTGCACGACCCCCTACCTTGTCAAAAAATTGAAAATTTTTTAAAATTTTGCACGACCCCCTACCTTGGCAAAAAATTGAAAATTTTTAAAATTTTGCACGACCCCCTACCTTGTCAAAAAATTGAAAATTTTTTAAAATTTTGCACGACCCCCTACCTTGTCAAAAAATTGAAAATTTTTTAAAATTTTGCACGACCCCCTACCTTGTCAAAAAATTGAAAATTTTTTAAAATTTTGCACGACCCCCTACCTTGTCAAAAAATTGAAAATTTTTTAAAATTTTGCACGACCCCCTACCTTGTCAAAAAATTGAAAATTTTTTAAAATTTTGCACGACCCCCTACCTTGGCAAAAAATTGAAAATTTTTAAAATTTTGCACGACCCCCTACCTTGTCAAAAAATTGAAAATTTTTTAAAATTTTGCACGACCCCCTACCTTGTCAAAAAATTGAAAAATTTTTTAAAATTTTGCACGACCCCCTACCTTGTCAAAAAATTGAAAATTTTTTAAAATTTTGCACGACCCCCTACCTAAATTGAAAATTTTTTAAAATTTTGCACGACCCCCTACCTTGTCAAAAAATTGAAAATTTTTTAAAATTTTGCACGACCCCCTACCTTGTCAAAAAATTGAAAATTTTTTAAAATTTTGCACGACCCCCTACCTTGGCAAAAAATTGAAAATTTTTTAAAATTTTGCACGACCCCCTACCTTGTCAAAAAATTGAAAATTTTTTAAAATTTTGCACGACCCCCCTACCTTGACAAAAAATTGAAAATTTTTTAAAATTTTGCACGACCCCCTACCTTGTCAAAAAATTGAAAATTTTTTAAAATTTTGCACGACCCCCTACCTTGGCAAAAAATTGAAAATTTTTAAAATTTTGCACGACCCCCTACCTTGTCAAAAAATTGAAAATTTTTTAAAATTTTGCACGACCCCCTACCTTGTCAAAAAATTGAAAATTTTTTAAAATTTTGCACGACCCCCTACCTTGTCAAAAAATTGAAAATTTTTTAAAATTTTGCACGACCCCCTACCTTGTCAAAAAATTGAAAATTTTTAAAATTTTGCACGACCCCCTACCTTGTCAAAAAATTGAAAATTTTTTAAAATTTTGCACGACCCCCTACCTTGTCAAAAAATTGAAAATTTTTTAAAATTTTGCACGACCCCCTACCTTGTCAAAAAATTGAAAATTTTTTAAAATTTTGCACGACCCCCTACCTTGTCAAAAAATTGAAAATTTTTTAAAATTTTGCACGACCCCTTACCTTGTCAAAAAATTGAAAATTTTTAAAATTTTGCACGACCCCCTACCTTGTCAAAAAATTGAAAATTTTTTAAAATTTTGCACGACCCCCTACCTTGTCAAAAAATTGAAAATTTTTTAAAATTTTGCACGACCCCCCTACCTTGTCAAAAAATTGAAAATTTTTTAAAATTTTGCACGACCCCCTACCTTGGCAAAAAATTGAAAATTTTTAAAATTTTGCACGACCCCCTACCTTGGCAAAAAATTGAAAATTTTTTAAAATTTTGCACGACCCCCTACCTTGACAAAAAATTGAAAATTTTTTAAAATTTTGCACGACCCCCTACCTTGTCAAAAAATTGAAAATTTTTTAAAATTTTGCACGACCCCCCTACCTTGTCAAAAAATTGAAAATTTTTTAAAATTTTGCACGACCCCCTACCTTGTCAAAAAATTGAAAATTTTTTAAAATTTTGCACGACCCCCTACCTTGTCAAAAAATTGAAAATTTTTTAAAATTTTGCACGACCCCCCTACCTTGTCAAAAAATTGAAAATTTTTTAAAATTTTGCACGACCCCCCTACCTTGTCAAAAAATTGAAAATTTTTTAAAATTTTGCACGACCCCCTCCTTGTCAAAAAATTGAAAATTTTTTAAAATTTTGCACGACCCCCTACCTTGTCAAAAAATTGAAAATTTTTTAAAATTTTGCACGACCCCCTACCTTGTCAAAAAATTGAAAATTTTTTAAAATTTTGCACGACCCCCCTACCTTGTCAAAAAATTGAAAATTTTTTAAAATTTTGCACGACCCCCTACCTTGTCAAAAAATTGAAAATTTTTGACCCCCCTCCTTGTCAAAAAAATTGAAAATTTTTTAAAAATTTTGCACGACCCCCCCTACCTTGTCAAAAAATTGAAAATTTTTTAAAATTTTGCACGACCCCCCTACCTTGTCAAAAAAATTAAAAATTTTTTTAAAAAATTTTGCACGACCCCCTACCTTGTCAAAAAATTGAAAATTTTTTAAAATTTTGCACGACCCACTACCTTGTCAAAAAATTGAAAATTTTTAAAATTTTGCACGACCCCCCTACCTTGTCAAAAAATTGAAAATTTTTAAAATTTTGCAACGACCCCCTACCTTGTCAAAAAAATTGAAAATTTTTTAAAATTTTGCACGACCCCCTACCTTGGCAAAAAATTGAAAATTTTTTAAAATTTTGCACGACCCCCTACCTTGTCAAAAAATTGAAAATTTTTTAAAATTTTGCACGACCCCCTACCTAAATTGAAAATTTTTTAAAATTTTGCACGACCCCCTACCTTGTCAAAAAATTGAAAATTTTTAAAATTTTGCACGACCCCCTACCTTGTCAAAAAATTGAAAATTTTTTAAAATTTTGCACGACCCCCTACCTTGGCAAAAAATTGAAAATTTTTAAAATTTTGCACGACCCCCTACCTTGTCAAAAAATTGAAAATTTTTTAAAATTTTGCACGACCCCCTACCTTGACAAAAAATTGAAAATTTTTTAAAATTTTGCACGACCCCCTACCTTGTCAAAAAATTGAAAATTTTTTAAAATTTTGCACGACCCCCTACCTTGGCAAAAAATTGAAAATTTTTAAAATTTTGCACGACCCCCTACCTTGTCAAAAAATTGAAAATTTTTTAAAATTTTGCACGACCCCCTACCTTGTCAAAAAATTGAAAATTTTTTAAAATTTTGCACGACCCCCTACCTTGTCAAAAAATTGAAAATTTTTTAAAATTTTGCACGACCCCCTACCTTGTCAAAAAATTGAAAATTTTTTAAAATTTTGCACGACCCCCTACCTTGTCAAAAAATTGAAAATTTTTTAAAATTTTGCACGACCCCCTACCTTGTCAAAAAATTGAAAATTTTTTAAAATTTTGCACGACCCCCTACCTTGTCAAAAAATTGAAAATTTTTTAAAATTTTGCACGACCCCCTACCTTGTCAAAAAATTGAAAATTTTTAAAATTTTGCACGACCCCCTACCTTGTCAAAAAATTGAAAATTTTTTAAAATTTTGCACGACCCCCTACCTTGTCAAAAAATTGAAAATTTTTTAAAATTTTGCACGACCCCCTACCTTGTCAAAAAATTGAAAATTTTTTAAAATTTTGCACGACCCCCTACCTTGGCAAAAAATTGAAAATTTTTAAAATTTTGCACGACCCCCTACCTTGGCAAAAAATTGAAAATTTTTAAAATTTTGCACGACCCCCTACCTTGACAAAAAATTGAAAATTTTTTAAAATTTTGCACGACCCCCTACCTTGTCAAAAAATTGAAAATTTTTTAAAATTTTGCACGACCCCCTACCTTGTCAAAAAATTGAAAATTTTTTAAAATTTTGCACGACCCCCTACCTTGTCAAAAAATTGAAAATTTTTTAAAATTTTGCACGACCCCCTACCTTGTCAAAAAATTGAAAATTTTTTAAAATTTTGCACGACCCCCCTACCTTGTCAAAAAATTGAAAATTTTTTAAAATTTTGCACGACCCCCTACCTTGTCAAAAAATTGAAAATTTTTTAAAATTTTGCACGACCCCCTCCTTGTCAAAAAATTGAAAATTTTTTAAAATTTTGCACGACCCCCTACCTTGTCAAAAAATTGAAAATTTTGCACGACCCCCTACCTTGTCAAAAAATTTAAAATTTTTTAAAATTTTGCACGACCCCCCTCCTTGTCAAAAAATTGAAAATTTTTTAAAATTTTGCACGACCTTGGCAAAAAATTGAAAATTTTTAAAATTTTGCACGACCCCCTACCTTATTAAAAAATTGAAAATTTTTTAAAATTTTGCACGACCCCCTACCTTGTCAAAAAATTGAAAATTTTTTAAAATTTTGCACGACCCCCCTACCTTGGCAAAAAATTGAAAATTTTTAAAATTTTGCACGACCCCCTACCTTGTCAAAAAATTGAAAATTTTTTAAAATTTTGCACGACCCCCTACCTTGTCAAAAAATTGAAAATTTTTAAAATTTTGCACGACCCCCTACCTTGTTAAAAAATTGAAAATTTTTTAAAATTTTGCACGACCCCCTACCTTGTCAAAAAATTGAAAATTTTTAAAATTTTGCACGACCCCCTACCTTGTCAAAAAATTGAAAATTTTTTAAAATTTTGCACGACCCCCTACCTTGGCAAAAAATTGAAAATTTTTAAAATTTTGCACGACCCCCTACCTTGGCAAAAAATTGAAAATTTTTAAAATTTTGCACGACCCCCTACCTTGACAAAAAATTGAAAATTTTTAAAATTTTGCACGACCCCCTACCTTGTCAAAAAATTGAAAATTTTTTAAAATTTTGCACGACCCCCTACCTTGTCAAAAAATTGAAAATTTTTTAAAATTTTGCACGACCCCCTACCTTGTCAAAAAATTGAAAATTTTTTAAAATTTTGCACGACCCCCTACCTTGTCAAAAAATTGAAAATTTTTTAAAATTTTGCACGACCTCCTACCTTGTCAAAAAATTGAAAATTTTTAAAATTTTGCACGACCCCCTACCTTGTCAAAAAATTGAAAATTTTTAAAATTTTGCACGACCCCCTACCTTGTCAAAAAATTGAAAATTTTTTAAAATTTTGCACGACCCCCTACCTTGTCAAAAAATTGAAAATTTTTTAAAATTTTGCACGACCCCCTACCTTGTCAAAAAATTGAAAATTTTTTAAAATTTTGCACGACCCCCTACCTTGGCAAAAAATTGAAAATTTTTTAAAATTTTGCACGACCCCCTACCTTGTCAAAAAATTGAAAATTTTTTAAAATTTTGCACGACCCCCTACCTTGGCAAAAAATTGAAAATTTTTAAAATTTTGCACGACCCCCTCCTTGTCAAAAAATTGAAAATTTTTTAAAATTTTGCACGACCCCCTACCTTGTCAAAAAATTGAAAATTTTGCACGACCCCCTACCTTGTCAAAAAATTTAAAATTTTTTAAAATTTTGCACGACCCCCTACCTTGTCAAAAAATTGAAAATTTTTTAAAATTTTGCACGACCTTGGCAAAAAATTGAAAATTTTTAAAATTTTGCACGACCCCCTACCTTATTAAAAAATTGAAAATTTTTTAAAATTTTGCACGACCCCCTACCTTGTCAAAAAATTGAAAATTTTTTAAAATTTTGCACGACCCCCTACCTTGGCAAAAAATTGAAAATTTTTAAAATTTTGCACGACCCCCTACCTTGTCAAAAAATTGAAAATTTTTTAAAATTTTGCACGACCCCCTACCTTGTCAAAAAATTGAAAATTTTTAAAAATTTTGCACGACCCCCTACCTTGTTAAAAAATTGAAAATTTTTTAAAATTTTGCACGACCCCCTACCTTGTCAAAAAATTGAAAATTTTTTAAAATTTTGCACGACCCCCTACCTTGTCAAAAAATTGAAAATTTTTAAAATTTTGCACGACCCCCTACCTTGTCAAAAAATTGAAAATTTTTAAAATTTTGCACGACCCCCTACCTTGTCAAAAAAATTGAAAATTTTTTAAAATTTTGCACGACCCCCTACCTTGTCAAAAAATTGAAAATTTTTTAAAATTTTGCACGACCCCCCTACCTTGGCAAAAAATTGAAAATTTTTAAAATTTTGCACGACCCCCTACCTTGGCAAAAAATTGAAAATTTTTAAAATTTTGCACGACCCCCTACCTTGACAAAAAATTGAAAATTTTTTAAAATTTTGCACGACCCCCTACCTTGTCAAAAATTGAAATTTTTTAAAATTTTGCACGACCCCCTACCTTGTCAAAAAATTGAAAATTTTTTAAAATTTTGCACGACCCCCTACCTTGTCAAAAAATTGAAAATTTTTTAAAATTTTGCACGACCCCCTACCTTGTCAAAAAATTGAAAATTTTTTAAAATTTTGCACGACCTCCTACCTTGTCAAAAAATTGAAAATTTTTAAAATTTTGCACAACCCCCTACCTTGTCAAAAAATTGAAAATTTTTTAAAATTTTGCACGACCCCCCTACCTTGTCAAAAATTGAAAATTTTTAAAATTTTGCACGACCCCCTACCTTGTTAAAAATTGAAAATTTTTTAAAATTTTGCACGACCCCCTACCTTGTCAAAAAATTGAAAATTTTTAAAATTTTGCACGACCCCCTACCTTGTCAAAAATTGAAAATTTTTTAAAATTTTGCACGACCCCCCTACCTTGTCAAAAAATTGAAAAATTTTTTAAAATTTTGCACGACCCCCTACCTTGTCAAAAAATTGAAAATTTTTTAAAATTTTGCACGACCCCCTACCTTGTCAAAAAATTGAAAATTTTTTAAAATTTTGCACGACCCCCTACCTTGTCAAAAAATTGAAAATTTTTAAAATTTTGCACGACCCCCTACCTTGTCAAAAAATTGAAAATTTTTAAAATTTTGCACGACCCCCTACCTTGTCAAAAAATTGAAAATTTTTTAAAATTTTGCACGACCTCCTACCTTGTCAAAAAATTGAAAATTTTTAAAATTTTGCACGACCCCCTACCTTGTCAAAAAATTGAAAATTTTTTAAAATTTTGCACGACCCCCTACCTTGTCAAAAAATTGAAAATTTTTAAAATTTTGCACGACCCCCCTACCTTGTTAAAAAATTGAAAATTTTTTAAAATTTTGCACGACCCCCCTACCTTGTCAAAAAATTGAAAATTTTTAAAATTTTGCACGACCCCCTACCTTGTCAAAAAATTGAAAATTTTTTAAAATTTTGCACGACCCCCCTACCTTGTCAAAAAATTGAAAATTTTTTAAAATTTTGCACGACCCCCTACCTTGTCAAAAAATTGAAAATTTTTTAAAATTTTGCACGACCCCCTACCTTGTCAAAAAATTGAAAATTTTTTAAAATTTTGCACGACCCCCTACCTCGTCAAAAAATTGAAAATTTTGCACGACCCCCTACCTTGTCAAAAAATTGAAAATTTTTTAAAATTTTGCACGACCCCCTACCTTGTCAAAAAATTGAAAATTTTTTAAAATTTTGCACGACCTTGGCAAAAAATTGAAAATTTTTAAAATTTTGCACGACCCCCTACCTTATTAAAAAATTGAAAATTTTTTAAAATTTTGCACGACCCCCTACCTTGTCAAAAAATTGAAAATTTTTTAAAATTTTGCACGACCCCCCTACCTTGTCAAAAAATTGAAAATTTTTTAAAATTTTGCACGACCCTTGGCAAAAAATTGAAAATTTTTAAAATTTTGCACGACCCCCTACCTTATTAAAAAATTGAAAATTTTTTAAAATTTTGCACGACCCCCTACCTTGTCAAAAAATTGAAAATTTTTTTAAAATTTTGCACGACCCCCTACCTTGGCAAAAAATTGAAAATTTTTAAAATTTTGCACGACCCCCTACCTTGTCAAAAAATTGAAAATTTAAAATTTTGCACTGACCCCCTACCTTGTCAAAAAATTTAAAATTTTTTAAAATTTTGCACGACCCCCCTACCTTGTCAAAAAATTGAAAATTTTTTAAAATTTTGCACGACCTTGGCAAAAAATTGAAAATTTTTAAAATTTTGCACGACCCCCTACCTTATTAAAAAATTGAAAATTTTTTAAAATTTTGCACGACCCCCTACCTTGTCAAAAAATTGAAAATTTTTTAAAATTTTGCACGACCCCCTACCTTGGCAAAAAATTGAAAATTTTTAAAATTTTGCACGACCCCCTACCTTGTCAAAAAATTGAAAATTTTTTAAAATTTTGCACGACCCCCTACCTTGTCAAAAAATTGAAAATTTTTAAAATTTTGCACGACCCCCTACCTTGTTAAAAAATTGAAAATTTTTTAAAATTTTGCACGACCCCCTACCTTGTCAAAAAATTGAAAATTTTTAAAATTTTGCACGACCCCCTACCTTGTCAAAAAAATTGAAAATTTTTTAAAATTTTGCACGACCCCCTACCTTGTCAAAAAATTGAAAATTTTTAAAATTTTGCACGACCCCCTACCTTGTCAAAAAATTGAAAATTTTTAAAATTTTGCACGACCCCCCTACCTTGTCAAAAAATTGAAAATTTTTTAAAATTTTGCACGACCCCCTACCTTGGCAAAAAATTGAAAATTTTTAAAATTTTGCACGACCCCCTACCTTGGCAAAAAATTGAAAATTTTTTAAAATTTTGCACGACCCCCTACCTTGACAAAAAATTGAAAATTTTTTAAAATTTTGCACGACCCCCTACCTTGTCAAAAAATTGAAAATTTTTAAAATTTTGCACGACCCCCTACCTTGTCAAAAAATTGAAAATTTTTTAAAATTTTGCACGACCCCCTACCTTGTCAAAAAATTGAAAATTTTTTAAAATTTTGCACGACCCCCTACCTTGTCAAAAAATTGAAAATTTTTTAAAATTTTGCACGACCTCCTACCTTGTCAAAAAAATTGAAAATTTTTAAAATTTTGCACAACCCCCTACCTTGTCAAAAAATTGAAAATTTTTTAAAATTTTGCACGACCCCCTACCTTGTCAAAAAATTGAAAATTTTTAAAATTTTGCACGACCCCCTACCTTGTTAAAAAATTGAAAATTTTTTAAAATTTTGCACGACCCCCCTACCTTGTCAAAAAATTGAAAATTTTTAAAATTTTGCACGACCCCCTACCTTGTCAAAAAATTGAAAATTTTTTAAATTTTGCACGACCCCCTACCTTGTCAAAAAATTGAAAATTTTCTTAAAATTTTGCACGACCCCCTACCTTGTCAAAAAATTGAAAATTTTTTAAAATTTTGCACGACCCCCTACCTTGTCAAAAAATTGAAAATTTTTTAAAATTTTGCACGACCCCCTTCCTTGTCAAAAAATTGAAAATTTTTTAAAATTTTGCACGACCCCCTACCTTGTCAAAAAATTGAAAATTTTTTAAAATTTTGCACGACCCCCTACCTTGTCAAAAAATTGAAAATTTTTTAAAATTTTGCACGACCTCCTACCTTGTCAAAAAATTGAAAATTTTTAAAAATTTTGCACGACCCCCTACCTTGTCAAAAAATTGAAAATTTTTTAAAATTTTGCACGACCCCCTACCTTGTCAAAAAATTGAAAATTTTTAAAATTTTGCACGACCCCCTACCTTGTTAAAAAATTGAAAATTTTTTAAAATTTTGCACGACCCCCTACCTTGTCAAAAAATTGAAAATTTTTAAAATTTTGCACGACCCCCTACCTTGTCAAAAAATTGAAAATTTTTTAAAATTTTGCACGACCCCCTACCTTGTCAAAAAATTGAAAATTTTTTAAAATTTTGCACGACCCCCTACCTTGTCAAAAAATTGAAAATTTTTTAAAATTTTGCACGACCCCCTACCTTGTCAAAAAATTGAAAATTTTTTAAAATTTTGCACGACCCCCTACCTCGTCAAAAAATTGAAAATTTTGCACGACCCCCTACCTTGTCAAAAAATTGAAAATTTTTTAAAATTTTGCACGACCCCCTACCTTGTCAAAAAATTGAAAATTTTTTAAAATTTTGCACGACCTTGGCAAAAAATTGAAAATTTTTAAAATTTTGCACGACCCCCTACCTTATTAAAAAATTGAAAATTTTTTAAAATTTTGCACGACCCCCTACCTTGTCAAAAAATTGAAAATTTTTTAAAATTTTGCACGACCCCCTACCTTGTCAAAAAATTGAAAATTTTTTAAAATTTTGCACGACCTTGGCAAAAAATTGAAAATTTTTAAAATTTTGCACGACCCCCTACCTTATTAAAAAATTGAAAATTTTTTAAAATTTTGCACGACCCCCTACCTTGTCAAAAAATTGAAAATTTTTTAAAATTTTGCACGACCCCCTACCTTGGCAAAAAATTGAAAATTTTTAAAATTTTGCACGACCCCCTACCTTGTCAAAAAATTGAAAATTTTTTAAAATTTTGCACGACCCCCTACCTTGTCAAAAAATTGAAAATTTTTAAAATTTTGCACGACCCCCTACCTTGTTAAAAAATTGAAAATTTTTTAAAATTTTGCACGACCCCCTACCTTGTCAAAAAATTGAAAATTTTTAAAATTTTGCACGACCCCCTACCTTGTCAAAAAATTGAAAATTTTTTAAAATTTTGCACGACCCCCTACCTTGTCAAAAAATTTAAAATTTTTAAAATTTTGCACGACCCCCTACCTTGTCAAAAAATTGAAAATTTTTTAAAATTTTGCACGACCCCCTACCTTGTCAAAAAATTGAAAATTTTTTAAAATTTTGCACGACCCCCTACCTTGGCAAAAAATTGAAAATTTTTAAAATTTTGCACGACCCCCTACCTTGGCAAAAAATTGAAAATTTTTAAAATTTTGCACGACCCTACCTTGACAAAAAATTGAAAATTTTTTAAAATTTTGCACGACCCCCTACCTTGTCAAAAAATTGAAAATTTTTTAAAATTTTGCACGACCCCCTACCTTGTCAAAAAATTGAAAATTTTTTAAAATTTTGCACGACCCCCTACCTTGTCAAAAAATTGAAAATTTTTTAAAATTTTGCACGACCCCCTACCTTGTCAAAAAATTGAAAATTTTTTAAAATTTTGCACGACCCCCTACCTTGTCAAAAAATTGAAAATTTTTTAAAATTTTGCACGACCTCCTACCTTGTCAAAAAATTGAAAATTTTTAAAATTTTGCACGACCCCCTACCTTGTCAAAAAATTGAAAATTTTTTAAAATTTTGCACGACCCCCTACCTTGTCAAAAAATTGAAAATTTTTAAAATTTTGCACGACCCCCTACCTTGTCAAAAAATTGAAAATTTTTTAAAATTTTGCACGACCCCCTACCTTGTCAAAAAATTGAAAATTTTTTAAAATTTTGCACGACCCCCTACCTTGTCAAAAAATTGAAAATTTTTTTAAATTTTGCACGACCCCCTACCTTGTCAAAAAATTGAAAATTTTTTAAAATTTTGCACGACCCCCTACCTCGTCAAAAAATTGAAAATTTTGCACGACCCCCTACCTTGTCAAAAAATTGAAAATTTTTTAAAATTTTGCACGACCCCCTACCTTGTCAAAAAATTGAAAATTTTTTAAAATTTTGCACGACCTTGGCAAAAAATTGAAAATTTTTAAAATTTTGCACGACCCCCTACCTTATTAAAAAATTGAAAATTTTTTAAAATTTTGCACGACCCCCTACCTTGTCAAAAAATTGAAAATTTTTTAAAATTTTGCACGACCCCCTACCTTGTCAAAAAATTGAAAATTTTTTAAAATTTTGCACGACCTTGGCAAAAAATTGAAAATTTTTAAAATTTTGCACGACCCCCTACCTTATTAAAAAATTGAAAATTTTTTAAAATTTTGCACGACCCCCTACCTTGTCAAAAAATTGAAAATTTTTTAAAATTTTGCACGACCCCCTACCTTGGCAAAAAATTGAAAATTTTTAAAATTTTGCACGACCCCCTACCTTGTCAAAAAATTGAAAATTTTTTAAAATTTTGCACGACCCCCTACCTTGTCAAAAAATTGAAAATTTTTAAAATTTTGCACGACCCCCTACCTTGTTAAAAAATTGAAAATTTTTTAAAATTTTGCACGACCCCCTACCTTGTCAAAAAATTGAAAATTTTTAAAATTTTGCACGACCCCCTACCTTGTCAAAAAATTGAAAATTTTTTAAAATTTTGCACGACCCCCTACCTTGTCAAAAAATTTAAAATTTTTAAAATTTTGCACGACCCCCTACCTTGTCAAAAAATTGAAAATTTTTTAAAATTTTGCACGACCCCCTACCTTGTCAAAAAATTGAAAATTTTTTAAAATTTTGCACGACCCCCTACCTTGGCAAAAAATTGAAAATTTTTAAAATTTTGCACGACCCCCTACCTTGGCAAAAAATTGAAAATTTTTAAAATTTTGCACGACCCTACCTTGACAAAAAATTGAAAATTTTTTAAAATTTTGCACGACCCCCTACCTTGTCAAAAAATTGAAAATTTTTTAAAATTTTGCACGACCCCCTACCTTGTCAAAAAATTGAAAATTTTTTAAAATTTTGCACGACCCCCTACCTTGTCAAAAAATTGAAAATTTTTTAAAATTTTGCACGACCCCCTACCTTGTCAAAAAATTGAAAATTTTTTAAAATTTTGCACGACCCCCTACCTTGTCAAAAAATTGAAAATTTTTTAAAATTTTGCACGACCCCCTACCTTGTCAAAAAATTTAAAATTTTTTAAAATTTTGCACGACCTCCTACCTTGTCAAAAAATTGAAAATTTTTTAAAATTTTGCACGACCCCCTACCTTGTCAAAAAATTGAAAATTTTTTAAAATTTTGCACGACCCCCTACCTTGTCAAAAAATTGAAAATTTTTAAAATTTTGCACGACCCCCTACCTTGTTAAAAAATTGAAAATTTTTTAAAATTTTGCACGACCCCCTACCTTGTCAAAAAATTGAAAATTTTTAAAATTTTGCACGACCCCCTACCTTGTCAAAAAATTGAAAATTTTTTAAAATTTTGCACGACCCCCTACCTTGTCAAAAAATTGAAAATTTTTTAAAATTTTGCACGACCTTGGCAAAAAATTGAAAATTTTTAAAATTTTGCACGACCCCCTACCTTATTAAAAAATTGAAAATTTTTTAAAATTTTGCACGACCCCCTACCTTGTCAAAAAATTGAAAATTTTTTAAAATTTTGCACGACCCCCTACCTTGTCAAAAAATTGAAAATTTTTTAAAATTTTGCACGACCTTGGCAAAAAATTGAAAATTTTTAAAATTTTGCACGACCCCCTACCTTATTAAAAAATTGAAAATTTTTTAAAATTTTGCACGACCCCCTACCTTGTCAAAAAATTGAAAATTTTTTAAAATTTTGCACGACCCCCTACCTTGGCAAAAAATTGAAAATTTTTAAAATTTTGCACGACCCCCTACCTTGTCAAAAAATTGAAAATTTTTTAAAATTTTGCACGACCCCCTACCTTGTCAAAAAATTGAAAATTTTTAAAATTTTGCACGACCCCCTACCTTGTTAAAAAATTGAAAATTTTTTAAAATTTTGCACGACCCCCTACCTTGTCAAAAAATTGAAAATTTTTAAAATTTTGCACGACCCCCTACCTTGTCAAAAAATTGAAAATTTTTTAAAATTTTGCACGACCCCCCTACCTTGTCAAAAAATTTAAAATTTTTAAAATTTTGCACGACCCCCTACCTTGTCAAAAAATTGAAAATTTTTTAAAATTTTGCACGACCCCCTACCTTGTCAAAAAATTGAAAATTTTTTAAAATTTTGCACGACCCCCTACCTTGGCAAAAAATTGAAAATTTTTAAAATTTTGCACGACCCCCCTACCTTGGCAAAAAATTGAAAATTTTTAAAATTTTGCACGACCCTACCTTGACAAAAAATTGAAAATTTTTTAAAATTTTGCACGACCCCCTACCTTGTCAAAAAATTGAAAATTTTTTTAAAATTTTGCACGACCCCCCTACCTTGTCAAAAAATTGAAAATTTTTTAAAATTTTGCACGACCCCCCTACCTTGTCAAAAAATTGAAAATTTTTTAAAATTTTGCACGACCCCCTACCTTGTCAAAAAATTGAAAATTTTTTAAAATTTTGCACGACCCCCTACCTTGTCAAAAAATTGAAAATTTTTTAAAATTTTGCACGACCCCCTACCTTGTCAAAAAATTTAAAATTTTTTAAAATTTTGCACGACCTCCTACCTTGTCAAAAAATTGAAAATTTTTTAAAATTTTGCACGACCCCCTACCTTGTCAAAAAATTGAAAATTTTTTAAAATTTTGCACGACCCCCTACCTTGTCAAAAAATTGAAAATTTTTAAAATTTTGCACGACCCCCTACCTTGTTAAAAAATTGAAAATTTTTTAAAATTTTGCACGACCCCCTACCTTGTCAAAAAATTGAAAATTTTTAAAATTTTGCACGACCCCCTACCTTGTCAAAAAATTGAAAATTTTTTAAAATTTTGCACGACCCCCTACCTTGTCAAAAAATTGAAAATTTTTTAAAATTTTGCACGACCCCCTACCTTGTCAAAAAATTGAAAATTTTTTAAAATTTTGCACGACCCCCTACCTTGTCAAAAAATTGAAAATTTTTTAAAATTTTGCACGACCCCCTACCTTGTCAAAAAATTGAAAATTTTTTAAAATTTTGCACGACCCCCTACCTTGTCAAAAAATTGAAAATTTTTTAAAATTTTGCACGACCCCCTACCTTGTCAAAAAATTGAAAATTTTTTAAAATTTTGCACGACCCCCTACCTTGTCAAAAAATTGAAAATTTTTTAAAATTTTGCACGACCCCCTACCTTGTCAAAAAATTGAAAATTTTTTAAAATTTTGCACGACCCCCTACCTTGGCAAAAATTTGAAAATTTTTTAAAATTTTGCACGACCCCCTACCTTGTCAAAAAATTGAAAATTTTTAAAATTTTGCACGACCCCCTACCTTGTCAAAAAATTGAAAATTTTTTAAAATGTTGCACGACCCCCTACCTTGACAAAAAATTGAAAATTTTTTAAAATTTTGCACGACCCCCTACCTTGTCAAAAAATTGAAAATTTTTTAAAATTTTGCACGACCTCCTACCTTGTCAAAAAATTGAAAATTTTTTAAAATTTTGCACGACCCCCTACCTTGTCAAAAAATTGAAAATTTTTAAAATTTTGCACGACCCCCTACCTTGTCAAAAAATTGAAAATTTTTTAAAATTTTGCACGACCCCCTACCTTGTCAAAAAATTGAAAATTTTTAAAATTTTGCACGACCCCCTACCTTGTCAAAAAATTGAAAATTTTTTAAAATTTTGCACGACCCCCTACCTTGTCAAAAAATTGAAAATTTTTTAAAATTTTGCACGACCCCCTACCTTGACAAAAAATTGAAAATTTTTTAAAATTTTGCACGACCCCCTACCTTGTCAAAAAATTGAAAATTTTTTAAAATTTTGCACGACCCCCTACCTTGTCAAAAAATTGAAAATTTTTTAAAATTTTGCACGACCTTAACAAAAAATTGAAAATTTTTTAAAATTTTGCACGACCCCCTACCTTGTCAAAAAATTGAAAATTTTTTAAAATTTTGCACGACCCCCTACCTTGACAAAAAATTGAAAATTTTTTAAAATTTTGCACGACCCCCTACCTTGTCAAAAAATTGAAAATTTTTAAAATTTTGCACGACCCCCCTTGTCAAAAAATTGAAAATTTTTAAAATTTTGCACGACCCCCTACCTTGTCAAAAAATTGAAAATTTTTAAAATTTTGCACGACCCCCCTTGTCAAAAAATTGAAAATTTTTAAAATTTTGCACGACCCCCTACCTTGTTAAAAAATTGAAAATTTTTTAAAATTTTGCACGACCCCCTACCTTGTCAAAAAAATTGAAAATTTTTTAAAATTTTGCACGACCCCCTACCTTGTCAAAAAATTGAAAATTTTTTAAAATTTTGCACGACCCCCTACCTTGTCAAAAAATTGAAAATTTTTAAAATTTTGCACGACCCCCTACCTTGACAAAAAATTGAAAATTTTTTAAAATTTTGCACGACCCCCTACCTTGTCAAAAAATTGAAAATTTTTAAAATTTTGCACGACCCCCTACCTTGTCAAAAAATTGAAAATTTTTAAAATTTTGCACGACCCCCTACCTTGTCAAAAAATTGAAAATTTTTAAAATTTTGCACGACCCCCTACCTTGTTAAAAAATTGAAAATTTTTTAAAATTTTGCACGACCCCCTACCTCGTCAAAAAATTGAAAATTTTTTAAAATTTTGCACGACCCCCTACCTTGTCAAAAAATTGAAAATTTTTAAAATTTTGCACGACCCCCTACCTTGTTAAAAAATTGAAAATTTTTTAAAATTTTGCACGACCCCCTACCTTGTCAAAAAATTGAAAATTTTTTAAAATTTTGCACGACCCCCTACCTTGTCAAAAAATTGAAAATTTTTTAAAATTTTGCACGACCCCCTACCTTGTCAAAAAATTGAAAATTTTTTAAAATTTTGCACGACCCCCTACCTTGTCAAAAAATTGAAAATTTTTTAAAATTTTGCACGACCCCCTACCTTGTCAAAAAATTGAAAATTTTTTAAAATTTTGCACGACCCCCTACCTTGTCAAAAAATTGAAAATTTTTTAAAATTTTGCACGACCCCCTACCTTGTCAAAAAATTGAAAATTTTGCACGACCCCCTACCTTGTCAAAAAATTGAAAATTTTTTAAAATTTTGCACGACCCCCTACCTTGTCAAAAAATTGAAAATTTTTTAAAATTTTGCACGACCCCCTACCTTGTCAAAAAATTGAAAATTTTTAAAATTTTGCACGACCCCCTACCTTGTCAAAAAATTGAAAATTTTTTAAAATTTTGCACGACCCCCTACCTTGGCAAAAATTTGAAAATTTTTTAAAATTTTGCACGACCCCCTACCTTGTCAAAAAATTGAAAATTTTTAAAATTTTGCACGACCCCCTACCTTGTCAAAAAATTGAAAATTTTTTAAAATGTTGCACGACCCCCTACCTTGACAAAAAATTGAAAATTTTTTAAAATTTTGCACGACCCCCTACCTTGTCAAAAAATTGAAAATTTTTTAAAATTTTGCACGACCTCCTACCTTGTCAAAAAATTGAAAATTTTTTAAAATTTTGCACGACCCCCTACCTTGTCAAAAAATTGAAAATTTTTAAAATTTTGCACGACCCCCTACCTTGTCAAAAAATTGAAAATTTTTTAAAATTTTGCACGACCCCCTACCTTGTCAAAAAATTGAAAATTTTTAAAATTTTGCACGACCCCCTACCTTGTCAAAAAATTGAAAATTTTTTAAAATTTTGCACGACCCCCTACCTTGTCAAAAAATTGAAAATTTTTTAAAATTTTGCACGACCCCCTACCTTGACAAAAAATTGAAAATTTTTTAAAATTTTGCACGACCCCCCTACCTTGTCAAAAAATTGAAAATTTTTTAAAATTTTGCACGACCCCCTACCTTGTCAAAAAATTGAAAATTTTTTAAAATTTTGCACGACCTTAACAAAAAATTGAAAATTTTTTAAAATTTTGCACGACCCCCTACCTTGTCAAAAAATTGAAAATTTTTTAAAATTTTGCACGACCCCCTACCTTGACAAAAAATTGAAAATTTTTTAAAATTTTGCACGACCCCCTACCTTGTCAAAAAATTGAAAATTTTTAAAATTTTGCACGACCCCCCTTGTCAAAAAATTGAAAATTTTTAAAATTTTGCACGACCCCCCTACCTTGTCAAAAAATTGAAAATTTTTAAAATTTTGCACGACCCCCTTGTCAAAAAATTGAAAATTTTTAAAATTTTGCACGACCCCCTACCTTGTTAAAAAATTGAAAATTTTTTAAAATTTTGCACGACCCCCTACCTTGTCAAAAAATTGAAAATTTTTTAAAATTTTGCACGACCCCCTACCTTGTCAAAAAATTGAAAATTTTTTAAAATTTTGCACGACCCCCTACCTTGTCAAAAAATTGAAAATTTTTTAAAATTTTGCACGACCCCCTACCTTGACAAAAAATTGAAAATTTTTTAAAATTTTGCACGACCCCCTACCTTGTCAAAAAATTGAAAATTTTTAAAATTTTGCACGACCCCCTACCTTGTCAAAAAATTGAAAATTTTTAAAATTTTGCACGACCCCCTACCTTGTCAAAAAATTGAAAATTTTTAAAATTTTGCACGACCCCCCTACCTTGTTAAAAAATTGAAAATTTTTTAAAATTTTGCACGACCCCCCTACCTCGTCAAAAAATTGAAAATTTTTTAAAATTTTGCACGACCCCCCTACCTTGTCAAAAAATTGAAAATTTTTAAAATTTTGCACGACCCCCTACCTTGTTAAAAAATTGAAAATTTTTTAAAATTTTGCACGACCCCCTACCTTGTCAAAAAATTGAAAATTTTTTAAAATTTTGCACGACCCCCTACCTTGTCAAAAAATTGAAAATTTTTTAAAATTTTGCACGACCCCCTACCTTGTCAAAAAATTGAAAATTTTTTAAAATTTTGCACGACCCCCTACCTTGTCAAAAAATTGAAAATTTTTTAAAATTTTGCACGACCCCCTACCTTGTCAAAAAATTGAAAATTTTTTAAAATTTTGCACGACCCCCTACCTTGTCA
Source organism: Condylostylus longicornis (assembly GCF_029603195.1). Classification (NCBI taxonomy): domain Eukaryota; kingdom Metazoa; phylum Arthropoda; class Insecta; order Diptera; family Dolichopodidae; genus Condylostylus; species Condylostylus longicornis. The sequence continues at coordinate 22,014 of NW_026578520.1, forward strand.
AAAAATTGAAAATTTTTTAAAATTTTGCACGACCCCCTACCTTGTCAAAAAATTGAAAATTTTGCACGACCCCCTACCTTGTCAAAAAATTGAAAATTTTTAAAATTTTGCACGACCCCCTACCTTGTTAAAAAATTGAAAATTTTTTAAAATTTTGCACGACCCCCTACCTTGGCAAAAAATTGAAAATTTTTAAAATTTTGCACGACCCCCTACCTTGTCAAAAAATTTAAAATTTTTTAAAATTTTGCACGACCCCCTACCTTGTCAAAAAATTGAAAATTTTTTAAAATTTTGCACGACCCCCTACCTTGTCAAAAAATTGAAAATTTTTTAAAATTTTGCACGACCCCCTACCTTGACAAAAAATTGAAAATTTTTTAAAATTTTGCACGACCCCCCTACCTTGTCAAAAAATTGAAAATTTTTTAAAATTTTGCACGACCCCCTACCTTGTCAAAAAATTGAAAATTTTTTAAAATTTTGCACGACCCCCTACCTTGTCAAAAAATTGAAAATTTTTTAAAATTTTGCACGACCCCCTACCTTGTCAAAAAATTGAAAATTTTTTAAAATTTTGCACGACCCCCCTACCTTGTCAAAAAATTGAAAATTTTTTAAAATTTTGCACGACCCCCTACCTTGTCAAAAAATTGAAAATTTTTTAAAATTTTGCACGACCCCCTACCTTGTCAAAAAATTGAAAATTTTTAAAATTTTGCACGACCCCCCTTGTCAAAAAATTGAAAATTTTTAAAATTTTGCACGACTTCCTACCTTGTTAAAAAATTGAAAATTTTTTAAAATTTTGCACGACCCCCTACCTTGTCAAAAAATTGAAAATTTTTAAAATTTTGCACGACCCCCTACCTTGTTAAAAAATTGAAAATTTTTTAAAATTTTGCACGACCCCCTACCTTGTCAAAAAATTGAAAATTTTTAAAATTTTGCACGACCCCCTACCTTGTCAAAAAATTGAAAATTTTTAAAATTTTGCACGACCCCCTACCTTGTTAAAAAATTGAAAATTTTTTAAAATTTTGCACGACCCCCTACCTCGTCAAAAAATTGAAAATTTTTTAAAATTTTGCACGACCCCCTACCTTGTCAAAAAATTGAAAATTTTTAAAATTTTGCACGACCCCCTACCTTGTTAAAAAATTGAAAATTTTTTAAAATTTTGCACGACCCCCTACCTTGTCAAAAAATTGAAAATTTTTTAAAATTTTGCACGACCCCCTACCTTGTCAAAAAATTGAAAATTTTTTAAAATTTTGCACGACCCCCTACCTTGTCAAAAAATTGAAAATTTTTTAAAATTTTGCACGACCCCCTACCTTGTCAAAAAATTGAAAATTTTTTAAAATTTTGCACGACCCCCTACCTTGTCAAAAAATTGAAAATTTTTTAAAATTTTGCACGACCCCCTACCTTGTCAAAAAATTGAAAATTTTGCACGACCCCCTACCTTGTCAAAAAATTGAAAATTTTTAAAATTTTGCACGACCCCCTACCTTGTTAAAAAATTGAAAATTTTTTAAAATTTTGCACGACCCCCCTACCTTGTCAAAAAATTTAAAATTTTTTAAAATTTTGCACGACCCCCTACCTTGTCAAAAAATTGAAAATTTTTTAAAATTTTGCACGACCCCCTACCTTGTCAAAAAATTGAAAATTTTTTAAAATTTTGCACGACCCCCTACCTTGACAAAAAATTGAAAATTTTTTAAAATTTTGCACGACCCCCTACCTTGTCAAAAAATTGAAAATTTTTTAAAATTTTGCACGACCCCCTACCTTGTCAAAAAATTTAAAATTTTTTAAAATTTTGCACGACCCCCTACCTTGTCAAAAAATTGAAAATTTTTTAAAATTTTGCACGACCCCCTACCTTGTCAAAAAATTGAAAATTTTTTAAAATTTTGCACGACCCCCTACCTTGACAAAAAATTGAAAATTTTTTAAAATTTTGCACGACCCCCTACCTTGTCAAAAAATTGAAAATTTTTTAAAATTTTGCACGACCCCCTACCTTGTCAAAAAATTGAAAATTTTTTAAAATTTTGCACGACCCCCTACCTTGTCAAAAAATTGAAAATTTTTTAAAATTTTGCACGACCCCCTACCTTGTCAAAAAATTGAAAATTTTTTAAAATTTTGCACGACCCCCTACCTTGTCAAAAAATTGAAAATTTTGCACGACCCCCTACCTTGTCAAAAAATTGAAAATTTTTTAAAATTTTGCACGACCCCCTACCTTGTCAAAAAATTGAAAATTTTTTAAAATTTTGCACGACCCCCTACCTTGTCAAAAAATTGAAAATTTTTTAAAATTTTGCACGACCCCCTACCTTGTCAAAAAATTGAAAATTTTTTAAAATTTTGCACGACCCCCTACCTTGTCAAAAAATTGAAAATTTTTTAAAATTTTGCACGACCCCCTACCTTGTCAAAAAATTGAAAATTTTTTAAAATTTTGCACGACCCCCTACCTTGTCAAAAAATTGAAAATTTTTTAAAATTTTGCACGACCCCCTACCTTGTCAAAAAATTGAAAATTTTTTAAAATTTTGCACGACCCCCTACCTTGTCAAAAAATTGAAAATTTTGCACGACCCCCTACCTTGTCAAAAAATTGAAAATTTTTAAAATTTTGCACGACCCCCTACCTTGTTAAAAAATTGAAAATTTTTTAAAATTTTGCACGACCCCCTACCTTGTCAAAAAATTTAAAATTTTTTAAAATTTTGCACGACCCCCTACCTTGTCAAAAAATTGAAAATTTTGCACGACCCCCTACCTTGTCAAAAAATTGAAAATTTTTTAAAATTTTGCACGACCCCCTACCTTGTCAAAAAATTGAAAATTTTGCACGACCCCCTACCTTGTCAAAAAATTGAAAATTTTTTAAAATTTTGCACGACCCCCTACCTTGTCAAAAAATTGAAAATTTTTTAAAATTTTGCACGACCCCCTACCTTGTCAAAAAATTGAAAATTTTTTAAAATTTTGCACGACCCCCCTACCTTGTCAAAAAATTGAAAATTTTTTAAAATTTTGCACGACCCCCTACCTTGTCAAAAAATTGAAAATTTTTTAAAATTTTGCACGACCCCCTACCTTGTCAAAAAATTGAAAATTTTGCACGACCCCCCTACCTTGTCAAAAAATTGAAAATTTTTTAAAATTTTGCACGACCCCCTACCTTGTCAAAAAATTGAAAATTTTTTAAAATTTTGCACGACCCCCTACCTTGTCAAAAAATTGAAAATTTTTTAAAATTTTGCACGACCCCCTACCTTGTCAAAAAATTGAAAATTTTGCACGACCCCCTACCTTGTCAAAAAATTGAAAATTTTTAAAATTTTGCACGACCCCCTACCTTGTTAAAAAATTGAAAATTTTTTAAAATTTTGCACGACCCCCTACCTTGTCAAAAAATTTAAAATTTTTTAAAATTTTGCACGACCCCCTACCTTGTCAAAAAATTGAAAATTTTTTAAAATTTTGCACGACCCCCTACCTTGTCAAAAAATTGAAAATTTTTTAAAATTTTGCACGACCCCCTACCTTGACAAAAAATTGAAAATTTTT
>NW_026578521.1:0-56417 GCF_029603195.1 Condylostylus longicornis
GTCACCTGTCACCTGTCACCTGTCACCTGTCACCTGTCACCTGTCACCTGTCACCAGTCACCTATCACCTGTCACCTGTCACCTGTCACCTGTCACTGTCACCTGTCACCTGTCACCTGTCAGCTGTCACTTGTCACCTGTCACCTGTCACCTGTCACCTGTCACCTGTCACCTGTCACCTGTCACTGTCACCTGTCACCTGTCACCTGTCACCTGTCACCTGTCACCTGTCACCTGTCACCTGTCACCTGTCACCTGTCACCTGTCACCTGTCAACTGTCACCTGTCACCTGTCACCTGTCACCTGTCACCTGTCACTTGTCACTTGTCACTTGTCACCTGTCACCTGTCACCTGTCACCTGTCACCTGTCACCTGTCACCTGTCACCTGTCACCTGTCACCTGTCACCTGTCACCTGTCACCTGTCACCTGTCACCTGTCACCTGTCACCTGTCACCTGTCACCTGTCACCTGTCACCTGTCACCTGTCACCTGTCACCTGTCACCTGTCACCTGTCACCTGTTACCAGTCACCTGTTACCTGTCACCTGTCACCTGTCACCTGTCACCTGTCACCTGTCACCTGTCACCTGTCACCTGTCACCTGTCACCTGTCACCTGTCACTTGTCACTTGTCATCTGTCACCTGTCACCTGTCACCTGTCACCTGTCACCTGTTACCTGTCACCTGTCACCTGTCACCTGTCACCTGTCACCTGTCACCTGTCACCTGTCACCTGTCACCTGTCACCTGTCACCTGTCACCTGTCACCTGTCACCTGTCACCTGTCACCTGTCACCTGTCACCTGTCACCTGTCACCTGTCACTGTCACCTGTCATCTGTCACCTGTCACCTGTCACCTGTCACCTGTCACCTGTCATCTGTCACCTGTCACCTGTCACCTGTCACTGTCACCTGTCACCTGTCACCTGTCACCTGTCACCTGTCACCTGTCACTGTCACCTGTCATCTGTCACCTGTCACCTGTCACCTGTCACCTGTCATCTGTCACCTGTCACTGTCACCTGTCACCTGTCACCTGTCACCTGTCACCTGTCGCCTGTCACCTGTCACCTGTCACTGTCACCTGTCATCTGTCACCTGTCACCTGTCACCTGTCACCTGTCATCTGTCACCTGTCACCTGTCACCTGTCACCTGTCACCTGTCACCTGTCACCTGTCACCTGTCACCTGTCACCTGTCATCTGTCACCTGTCACCTGTCACCTGTCACCTGTCACCTGTCACCTGTCACCTGTCACCTGTCACCTGTCACCTGTCACCTGTCACCTGTCACCTGTCACCTGTCACCTGTCACCTGTCACCTGTCACCTGTCACCTGTCACCTGTCACCTGTCACCTGTCACCTGTCACCTGTCACCTGTCACCTGTCACCTGTCACCTGTCACCTGTCACCTGTCACCTGTCACCTGTCACCTGTCACTTGTCACTTGTCACCTGTCACTTGTCACTTGTCACCTGTCACCTGTCACCTGTCACCTGTCACCTGTCACCTGTCACCTGTCACCTGTCACCTGTCACCTGTCACTTGTCACCTGTCACCTTTCACTTGTCACTTGTCACCTGTCACCTGTCACCTGTCACCTATCACCTGTCACCTGTCACTGTCACCTGTCACCTGTCACCTGTCAGTTGTCACTTGTCATCTGTCACTTATCACCTGTCACCTGTCACTTGTCACCTGTCACCTGTCACCTGTCACCTGTCACCTGTCACCTGTCACCTGTCACCTGTCACCTGTCACCTGTCACCTGTCACCTGTCACCTGTCACCTGTCACCTGTCACCTGACACCTGTCACCTGTCACCTGTCACCTATCACCTGTCACCTGTCACCTGTCACCTGTCACCTGTCACCTGTCACCTGTCACCTGTCACCTGTCACCTGTCACCAGTCACCTATCACCTGTCACCTGTCACCTGTCACCTGTCACTGTCACCTGTCACCTGTCACCTGTCAGCTGTCAGTTGTCACCTGTCACCTGTCACCTGTCACCTGTCACCTGTCACCTGTCACCTGTCACCTGTCACTGTCACCTGTCACCTGTCACCTGTCACCTGTCACCTGTCACCTGTCACCTGTCACCTGTCACCTGTCACCTGTCACCTGTCACCTGTCACCTGTCAACTGTCACCTGTCACCTGTCACCTGTCACCTGTCACCTGTCACCTGTCACCTGTCACCTGTCACCTGTCACCTGTCACCTGTCACCTGTCACCTGTCACCTGTCACCTGTCACCTGTCACCTGTCACCTGTCACCTGTCACCTGTCACCTGTCACCTGTCACCTGTCACTTGTCACTTGTCATCTGTCACCTGTCACCTGTCACCTGTCACCTGTCACCTGTTACCTGTCACCTGTCACCTGTCACCTGTCACCTGTCACCTGTCACCTGTCACCTGTCACCTGTCACCTGTCACCTGTCATCTGTCATCTGTCACCTGTCACCTGTCACCTGTCACCTGTCACCTGTCACCTGTCACCTGTCACCTGTCACCTGTCACTGTCACCTGTCATCTGTCACCTGTCACCTGTCACCTGTCACCTGTCACCTGTCACCTGTCACCTGTCACCTGTCACCTGTCACCTGTCACCTGTCACCTGTCACCTGTCACCTGTCACCTGTCACCTGTCACCTGTCACCTGTCATCTGTCACCTGTCACCTGTCACCTGTCACCTGTCACCTGCCACCTGTCACCTGTCACCTGTCACCTGTCACCTGTCACTGTCACCTGTCATCTGTCACCTGTCACCTGTCACCTGTCACCTGTCACCTGTCATCTGTCACCTGTCACCTGTCACCTGTCACCTGTCACCTGTCACCTGTCACCTGTCACCTGTCACCTGTCACCTGTCACCTGTCACCTGTCACCTGTCACCTGTCACCTGTCACCTGTCACCTGTCACCTGTCACGTGTCACCTCTCACCTGTCACCTGTCACTGTCACCTGTCACCTGTCACTTGTCACCTGTCACTTGTCACCTGTCACCTGTCACCTGTCACTTGTCACCTGTCACCTGTCACCTGTCACCTGTCACCTGTCACCTGTCACCTGTCACCTGTCACCTGTCACCTGTCACCTGTCACCTGTCACCTGTTACCAGTCACCTGTTACCTGTCACCTGTCACCTGTCACCTGTCACCTGTCACCTGTCACCTGTCACCTGTCACCTGTCACTGTCACCTGTCACTTGTCACTTGTCATCTGTCACCTGTCACCTGTCACCTGTCACCTGTCACCTGTTACCTGTCACCTGTCACCTGTCACCTGTCACCTGTCACCTGTCACCTGTCACCTGTCACCTGTCACCTGTCACCTGTCACCTGTCATCTGTCACCTGTCACCTGTCACCTGTCACCTGTCACCTGTCACCTGTCACCTGTCACCTGTCACCTGTCACTGTCACCTGTCATCTGTCACCTGTCACCTGTCACCTGTCACCTGTCACCTGTCATCTGTCACCTGTCACCTGTCACCTGTCACTGTCACCTGTCACCTGTCACCTGTCACCTGTCACCTGTCACCTGTCACTGTCACCTGTCATCTGTCACCTGTCACCTGTCACCTGTCATCTGTCACCTGTCACTGTCACCTGTCACCTGTCACCTGTCACCTGTCACCTGTCGCCTGTCACCTGTCACCTGTCACTGTCACCTGTCATCTGTCACCTGTCACCTGTCACCTGTCATCTGTCACCTGTCACCTGTCACCTGTCACCTGTCACCTGTCACCTGTCACCTGTCACCTGTCACCTGTCATCTGTCACCTGTCACCTGTCACCTGTCACCTGTCACCTGTCACCTGTCACCTGTCACCTGTCACCTGTCACCTGTCACCTGTCACCTGTCACCTGTCACCTGTCACCTGTCACCTGTCACCTGTCACCTGTCACCTGTCACCTGTCACCTGTCACCTGTCACCTGTCACCTGTCACCTGTCACCTGTCACCTGTCACCTGTCACCTGTCACCTGTCACCTGTCACCTGTCACCTGTCACCTGTCACCTGTCATCTGTCACCTGTCACCTGTCACCTGTCACCTGTCACCTGCCACCTGTCACCTGTCACCTGTCACCTGTCACCTGTCACTGTCACCTGTCATCTGTCACCTGTCACCTGTCACCTGTCACCTGTCACCTGTCACCTGTCATCTGTCACCTGTCACCTGTCACCTGTCACCTGTCACCTGTCACCTGTCACCTGTCACCTGTCACCTGTCACCTGTCACCTGTCACCTGTCACCTGTCACCTGTCACCTGTCACCTGTCACGTGTCACCTCTCACCTGTCACCTGTCACTGTCACCTGTCACCTGTCACTTGTCACCTGTCACTTGTCACCTGTCACCTGTCACCTGTCACCTGTCACCTGTCACCTGTCACCTGTCACCTGTCACCTGTCACCTGTCACCTGTCACCTGTCACCTGTCACCTGTCACCTGTCACCTGTCACCTGTCACCTGTCACCTGTCACTTGTCACCTGTCACCTGTCACCTGTCACCTGTCACCTGTCACCTGTCACCTGTCACCTGTCACCTGTCACCTGTCACCTGTCACTGTCACCTGTCACCTGTCACCTGTCACCTGTCACCTGTCACCTGTCACCTGTCACCTGTCACCTGTCACCTGTCACCTGTCACCTGTCACCTGTCACTTGTCACTTGTCACCTGTCACTTGTCACTTGTCACCTGTCACCTGTCACCTGTCACCTGTCACCTGTCACCTGTCACCTGTCACCTGTCACCTGTCACCTGTCACTTGTCACCTGTCACCTTTCACTTGTCACTTGTCACCTGTCACCTGTCACCTGTCACCTGTCACCTATCACCTGTCACCTGTCACTGTCACCTGTCACCTGTCACCTGTCAGTTGTCACTTGTCATCTGTCACTTATCACCTGTCACCTGTCACTTGTCACCTGTCACCTGTCACCTGTCACCTGTCACCTGTCACCTGTCACCTGTCACCTGTCACCTGTCACCTGTCACCTGTCACTTGTCACCTGTCACCTGTCACCTGTTACCAGTCACCTGTTACCTGTCACCTGTCACCTGTCACCTGTCACCTGTCACCTGTCACCTGTCACCTGTCACCTGTCACCTGTCACCTGTCACTTGTCACTTGTCATCTGTCACCTGTCACCTGTCACCTGTCACCTGTCACCTGTTACCTGTCACCTGTCACCTGTCACCTGTCACCTGTCACCTGTCACCTGTCACCTGTCACCTGTCACCTGTCACCTGTCATCTGTCACCTGTCACCTGTCACCTGTCACCTGTCACCTGTCACCTGTCACCTGTCACCTGTCACTGTCACCTGTCATCTGTCACCTGTCACCTGTCACCTGTCACCTGTCACCTGTCACCTGTCACCTGTCACCTGTCACCTGTCACCTGTCACTTGTCACTTGTCACCTGTCACTTGTCACTTGTCACCTGTCACCTGTCACCTGTCACCTGTCACCTGTCACCTGTCACCTGTCACCTGTCACCTGTCACCTGTCACTTGTCACCTGTCACCTTTCACTTGTCACTTGTCACCTGTCACCTGTCACCTGTCACCTGTCACCTATCACCTGTCACCTGTCACTGTCACCTGTCACCTGTCACCTGTCAGTTGTCACTTGTCATCTGTCACTTATCACCTGTCACCTGTCACTTGTCACCTGTCACCTGTCACCTGTCACCTGTCACCTGTCACCTGTCACCTGTCACCTGTCACCTGTCACCTGTCACCTGTCACCTGTCACCTGTCACCTGTCACCTGTTACCAGTCACCTGTTACCTGTCACCTGTCACCTGTCACCTGTCACCTGTCACCTGTCACCTGTCACCTGTCACCTGTCACCTGTCACCTGTCACTTGTCACTTGTCATCTGTCACCTGTCACCTGTCACCTGTCACCTGTCACCTGTTACCTGTCACCTGTCACCTGTCACCTGTCACCTGTCACCTGTCACCTGTCACCTGTCACCTGTCACCTGTCACCTGTCATCTGTCACCTGTCACCTGTCACCTGTCACCTGTCACCTGTCACCTGTCACCTGTCACCTGTCACCTGTCACCTGTCACCTGTCACTGTCACCTGTCATCTGTCACCTGTCACCTGTCACCTGTCACCTGTCACCTGTCATCTGTCACCTGTCACCTGTCACCTGTCACTGTCACCTGTCACCTGTCACCTGTCACCTGTCACCTGTCACCTGTCACTGTCACCTGTCATCTGTCACCTGTCACCTGTCACCTGTCACCTGTCACCTGTCATCTGTCACCTGTCACTGTCACCTGTCACCTGTCACCTGTCACCTGTCGCCTGTCACCTGTCACCTGTCACTGTCACCTGTCATCTGTCACCTGTCACCTGTCACCTGTCACCTGTCATCTGTCACCTGTCACCAGTCACCTGTCACCTGTCACCTGTCACCTGTCACCTGTCACCTGTCACCTGTCATCTGTCACCTGTCACCTGTCACCTGTCACCTGTCACCTGTCACCTGTCACCTGTCACCTGTCACCTGTCACCTGTCACCTGTCACCTGTCACCTGTCACCTGTCACCTGTCACCTGTCACCTGTCACCTGTCACCTGTCACCTGTCACCTGTCACCTGTCACCTGTCACCTGTCACCTGTCATCTGTCACCTGTCACCTGTCACCTGTCACCTGTCACCTGCCACCTGTCACCTGTCACCTGTCACCTGTCACCTGTCACTGTCACCTGTCATCTGTCACCTGTCACCTGTCACCTGTCACCTGTCACCTGTCATCTGTCACCTGTCACCTGTCACCTGTCACCTGTCACCTGTCACCTGTCACCTGTCACCTGTCACCTGTCACCTGTCACCTGTCACCTGTCACCTGTCACGTGTCACCTCTCACCTGTCACCTGTCACTGTCACCTGTCACCTGTCACTTGTCACCTGTCACTTGTCACCTGTCACCTGTCACCTGTCACCTGTCACCTGTCACCTGTCACCTGTCACCTGTCACCTGTCACCTGTCACTGTCACCTGTCACCTGTCACTGTCACCTGTCACCTGTCACCTGTCACCTGTCACCTGTCACTGTCACCTGTCACCTGTCACCTGTCACCTGTCACCTGTCACCTGTCACCTGTCACCTGTCACCTGTCACCTGTCACCTGTCACCTGTCACTTGTCACTTGTCACCTGTCACCTGTCACTTGTCACTTGTCACCTGTCACCTGTCACCTGTCACCTGTCACCTGTCACCTGTCACCTGTCACCTGTCACCTGTCACCTGTCACCTGTCACCTGTCACTGTCACCTGTCATCTGTCACCTGTCACCTGTCACCTGTCACCTGTCATCTGTCACCAGTCACCTGTCACCTGTTACCTGTCACCTGTCACCTGTCACCTGTCACCTGTCACCTGTCACCTGTCACCTGTCACCTGTCACCTGTCACCTGTCACCTGTCACCTGTCACCTGTCACCTGTCACCTGTCACCTGTCACCTGTCACCTGTCACCTGTCACCTGTCACCTGTCACCTGTCACCTGTCACCTGTCACCTGTCACCTGTCACCTGTCACCTGTCACCTGTCACCTGTCACCTGTCACTTGTCACCTGTCACCTGTCACCTGTCACCTGTCACCTGTCACCTGTCACCTGTCACCTGTCACCTGTCACCTGTCACCTGTCACTTGTCACCTGTCACCTGTCACCTGTCACCTGTCACCTGTCACCTGTCACCTGTCACCTGTCACCTGTCACCTGTCACCTGTCACTGTCACCTGTCACCTGTCACCTGTCACCTGTCACCTGTCACCTGTCACCTGTCACCTGTCACCTGTCACCTGTCACCTGTCACCTGTCACCTGTCACCTGTCACCTGTCACCTGTCACTTGTCACTTGTCACCTGTCACTTGTCACTTGTCACCTGTCACCTGTCACCTGTCACCTGTCACCTGTCACCTGTCACCTGTCACCTGTCACCTGTCACCTCTCACTGTCACCTGTCACCTGTCACCTGTCACCTGTCACCTGTCACCTGTCACCTGTCACCTGTCACCTGTCACCTGTCACCTGTCACCTGTCACCTGTCACCTGTCACCTGTCACCTGTCACCTGTCACCTGTCACCTGTCACCTGTCACCTGTCACCTGTCACCTGTCAACTGTCACCTGTCACCTGTTACCTGTCACCTGTCACCTGTCACCTGTCAGCTGTCACCTTTCACTGTCACCTGTCACCTGTCACTTTCACCTGTCACCTGTCACTTGTCACCTTTCACCTGTCACCTGTCACCTGTCACCTGTCACCTGTCACTTGTCACCTGTCACCTTTCACTTGTCACTTGTCACCTGTCTCCTGTCACCTGTCACCTATCACCTGTCACCTGTCACTGTCACCTGTCACCTGTCACCTGTCAGTTGTCACTTGTCATCTGTCACTTATCACCTGTCACCTGTCACTTGTCACCTGTCACCTGTCACCTGTCACCTGTCACCTGTCACCTGTCACCTGTCACCTGTCACCTGTCACCTGTCACCTGTCACCTGTCACCTGTCACCTGTCAACTGTCACCTGTCACCTGTCACCTATCACCTGTCACCTGTCACCTGTCACCTGTCACCTGTCAACTGTCACCTGTCACCTGTCACCTGTCACCTGTCACCTGTCACCTGTCACCTGTCACCTGTCACCTGTCACCTGTCACCTGTCACCTGTCACCTGTCACCTGTCACCTGTCACCTGTCACCTGTCACCTGTCACCTGTCACCTGTCACCTGTCACCTGTCACCTGTCACCTGTCACCTGTCACCTGTCACCTGTTACCTGTCACCTGTTACCTGTCACCTGTCACCTGTCACCTGTCACCTGTCACCTGTCACCTGTCACCTGTCACCTGTCACCTGTCACCTGTCACTTGTCACTTGTCATCTGTCACCTGTCACCTGTCACCTGTCACCTGTCACCTGTTACCTGTCACCTGTCACCTGTCACCTGTCACCTGTCACCTGTCACCTGTCACCTGTCACCTGTCACCTGTCACCTGTCATCTGTCACCTGTCACCTGTCACCTGTCACCTGTCACCTGTCACCTGTCACCTGTCACCTGTCACCTGTCACCTGTCACTGTCACCTGTCATCTGTCACCTGTCACCTGTCACCTGTCACCTGTCACCTGTCATCTGTCACCTGTCACCTGTCACCTGTCACTGTCACCTGTCACCTGTCACCTGTCACCTGTCACCTGTCACTGTCACCTGTCATTTGTCACCTGTCACCTGTCACCTGTCACCTGTCATCTGTCACCTGTCACTGTCACCTGTCACCTGTCACCTGTCACCTGTCACCTGTCGCCTGTCACCTGTCACCTGTCACTGGCACCTGTCATCTGTCACCTGTCACCTGTCACCTGTCACCTGTCACCTGTCACCTGTCACCTGTCACCTGTCACCTATCACCTGTCACCTGTCACCTGTCACCTGTCACCTGTCACCTGTCACCTGTCACCTGTCACCTGTCACCTGTCACCTGTCACCTGTCACCTGTCACCTGTCACCTGTCACCTGTCACCTGTCAACTGTCACCTGTCACCTGTTACCTGTCACCTGTCACCTGTCACCTGTCAGCTGTCACCTTTCACTGTCACCTGTCACCTGTCACTTTCACCTGTCACCTGTCACTTGTCACCTTTCACCTGTCACCTGTCACCTGTCACCTGTCACCTGTCACTTGTCACCTGTCACCTTTCACTTGTCACTTGTCACCTGTCACCTGTCACCTGTCACCTGTCACTGTCACCTGTCACCTGTCACCTGTCAGGTGTCACTTGTCATCTGTCACTTGTCACCTGTCACCTGTCACTTGTCACCTGTCACCTGTCACCTGTCACCTGTCACCTGTCACCTGTCACCTGTCACCTGTCACCTGTCACCTGTCACCTGTCACCTGTCACCTGTCACCTGTCACCTGACACCTGTCACCTGTCACCTGTCACCTATCACCTGTCACCTGTCACCTGTCACTTGTCACCTGTCACCTGTCACCTGTCACCTGTCACCTGTCACCTGTCACCTGTCACCTGTCACCTGTCACCAGTCACCTATCACCTGTCACCTGTCACCTGTCACCTGTCACTGTCACCTGTCACCTGTCACCTGTCAGCTGTCACTTGTCACCTGTCACCTGTCACCTGTCACCTGTCACCTGTCACTGTCACCTGTCACCTGTCACCTGTCACCTGTCACCTGTCACCTGTCACCTGTCACCTGTCACCTGTCACCTGTCACCTGTCACCTGTCACCTGTCAACTGTCACCTGTCACCTGTCACCTGTCACCTGTCACCTGTCACCTGTCACTTGTCACTTGTCACTTGTCACCTGTCACCTGTCACCTGTCACCTGTCACCTGTCACCTGTCACCTGTCACCTGTCACCTGTCACCTGTCACCTGTCACCTGTCACCTGTCACCTGTCACCTGTCACCTGTCACCTGTCACCTGTCACCTGTCACCTGTCACCTGTCACCTGTCACCTGTCACCTGTCACCTGTCACCTGTCACCTGTCACCTGTCACCTGTCACCTGTCACCTGTCACCTGTCACCTGTTACCTGTCACCTGTCACCTGTTACCTGTCACCTGTCACCTGTCACCTGTCACTTGTCACTTGTCATCTGTCACCTGTCACCTGTCACCTGTCACCTGTCACCTGTTACCTGTCACCTGTCACCTGTCACCTGTCACCTGTCACCTGTCACCTGTCACCTGTCACCTGTCACCTGTCACCTGTCACCTGTCATCTGTCACCTGTCACCTGTCACCTGTCACCTGTCACCTGTCACCTGTCACCTGTCACCTGTCACTTGTCACTGTCACCTGTCATCTGTCACCTGTCACCTGTCACCTGTCACCTGTCACCTGTCACCTGTCACCTGTCATCTGTCACCTGTCACCTGTCACCTGTCACTGTCACCTGTCACCTGTCACCTGTCACCTGTCACCTGTCACCTGTCACTGTCACCTGTCATCTGTCACCTGTCACCTGTCACCTGTCACCTGTCATCTGTCACCTGTCACTGTCACCTGTCACCTGTCACCTGTCACCTGTCACCTGTCGCCTGTCACCTGTCACCTGTCACTGTCACCTGTCATCTGTCACCTGTCACCTGTCACCTGTCACCTGTCATCTGTCACCTGTCACCTGTCACCTGTCACCTGTCACCTGTCACCTGTCACCTGTCACCTGTCACCTGTCACCTGTCACCTGTCACCTGTCACCTGTCACCTGTCACCTGTCACCTGTCATCTGTCACCTGTCACCTGTCACCTGTCACCTGTCACCTGCCACCTGTCTCCTGTCACCTGTCACCTGTCACCTGTCACTGTCACCTGTCATCTGTCACCTGTCACCTGTCACCTGTCACCTGTCACCTGTCATCTGTCACCTGTCACCTGTCACCTGTCACCTGTCACCTGTCACCTGTCACCTGTCACCTGTCACCTGTCACCTGTCACCTGTCACCTGTCACCTGTCACCTGTCACCTGTCACCTGTCACCTGTCACCTGTCACCTGTCACCTGTCACGTGTCACCTCTCACCTGTCACCTGTCACTGTCACCTGTCACCTGTCACTTGTCACCTGTCACTTGTCACCTGTCACCTGTCACCTGTCACCTGTCACCTGTCACCTGTCACCTGTCACCTGTCACCTGTCACCTGTCACCTGTCACCTGTCACCTGTCACCTGTCACCTGTCACCTGTCACCTGTCACCTGTCACCTGTCACTTGTCACCTGTCACCTGTCACCTGTCACCTGTCACCTGTCACCTGTCACCTGTCACCTGTCACCTGTCACCTGTCACTGTCACCTGTCACCTGTCACCTGTCACCTGTCACCTGTCACCTGTCACCTGTCACCTGTCACCTGTCACCTGTCACCTGTCACCTGTCACCTGTCACCTGTCACTTGTCACTTGTCACCTGTCACTTGTCACTTGTCACCTGTCACCTGTCACCTGTCACCTGTCACCTGTCACCTCTCACCTGTCACCTGTCACCTGTCACCTGTCACCTGTCACTTGTCACCTGTCACCTTTCACTTGTCACTTGTCACCTGTCACCTGTCACCTGTCACCTGTCACCTATCACCTGTCACCTGTCACTGTCACCTGTCACCTGTCACCTGTCAGTTGTCACTTGTCATCTGTCACTTATCACCTGTCACCTGTCACTTGTCACCTGTCACCTGTCACCTGTCACCTGTCACCTGTCACCTGTCACCTGTCACCTGTCACCTGTCACCTGTCACCTGTCACCTGTCACCTGTCACCTGTTACCAGTCACCTGTTACCTGTCACCTGTCACCTGTCACCTGTCACCTGTCACCTGTCACCTGTCACCTGTCACCTGTCACCTGTCACCTGTCACTTGTCACTTGTCATCTGTCACCTGTCACCTGTCACCTGTCACCTGTTACCTGTCACCTGTCACCTGTCACCTGTCACCTGTCACCTGTCACCTGTCACCTGTCACCTGTCACCTGTCACCTGTCATCTGTCACCTGTCACCTGTCACCTGTCACCTGTCACCTGTCACCTGTCACCTGTCACCTGTCACCTGTCACTGTCACCTGTCATCTGTCACCTGTCACCTGTCACCTGTCACCTGTCACCTGTCATCTGTCACCTGTCACCTGTCACCTGTCACTGTCACCTGTCACCTGTCACCTGTCACCTGTCACCTGTCACCTGTCACTGTCACCTGTCATCTGTCACCTGTCACCTGTCACCTGTCACCTGTCATCTGTCACCTGTCACTGTCACCTGTCACCTGTCACCTGTCACCTGTCACCTGTCGCCTGTCACCTGTCACCTGTCACTGTCACCTGTCATCTGTCACCTGTCACCTGTCACCTGTCGTCTGTCACCTGTCACCAGTCACCTGTCACCTGTCACCTGTCACCTGTCACCTGTCACCTGTCACCTGTCATCTGTCACCTGTCACCTGTCACCTGTCACCTGTCACCTGTCACCTGTCACCTGTCACCTGTCACCTGTCACCTGTCACCTGTCACCTGTCACCTGTCACCTGTCACCTGTCACCTGTCACCTGTCACCTGTCACCTGTCACCTGTCACCTGTCACCTGTCATCTGTCACCTGTCACCTGTCACCTGTCACCTGTCACCTGCCACCTGTCACCTGTCACCTGTCACCTGTCACCTGTCACTGTCACCTGTCATCTGTCACCTGTCACCTGTCACCTGTCACCTGTCACCTGTCATCTGTCACCTGTCACCTGTCACCTGTCACCTGTCACCTGTCACCTGTCACCTGTCACCTGTCACCTGTCACCTGTCACCTGTCACCTGTCACCTGTCACCTGTCACCTGTCACCTGTCACCTGTCACGTGTCACCTCTCACCTGTCACCTGTCACTGTCACCTGTCACCTGTCACTTGTCACCTGTCACTTGTCACCTGTCACCTGTCACCTGTCACCTGTCACCTGTCACCTGTCACCTGTCACCTGTCACCTGTCACCTGTCACCTGTCACTGTCACCTGTCACCTGTCACTGTCACCTGTCACCTGTCACCTGTCACCTGTCACCTGTCACTGTCACCTGTCACCTGTCACCTGTCACCTGTCACCTGTCACCTGTCACCTGTCACCTGTCACCTGTCACCTGTCACCTGTCACTTGTCACTTGTCACCTGTCACCTGTCACTTGTCACTTGTCACCTGTCACCTGTCACCTGTCACCTGTCACCTGTCACCTGTCACCTGTCACCTGTCACCTGTCACCTGTCACCTGTCACCTGTCACTGTCACCTGTCATCTGTCACCTGTCACCTGTCACCTGTCACCTGTCATCTGTCACCTGTCACCTGTCACCTGTCACCTGTCACCTGTCACCTGTCACCTGTCACCTGTCACCTGTCACCTGTCACCTGTCACCTGTCACCTGTCACCTGTCACCTGTCACCTGTCACCTGTCACCTGTCACCTGTCACCTGTCACCTGTCACCTGTCACCTGTCACCTGTCACCTGTCACCTGTCACCTGTCACCTGTCACCTGTCACCTGTCACCTGTCACCTGTCACCTGTCACCTGTCACCTGTCACCTGTCACCTGTCACTTGTCACTTGTCACCTGTCACCTGTCACCTGTCACCTGTCACCTGTCACCTGTCACCTGTCACCTGTCACCTGTCACCTGTCACCTGTCACCTGTCACTTGTCACCTGTCACCTGTCACCTGTCACCTGTCACCTGTCACCTGTCACCTGTCACCTGTCACCTGTCACCTGTCACCTGTCACCTGTCACCTGTCACTGTCACCTGTCACCTGTCACCTGTCACCTGTCACCTGTCACCTGTCACCTGTCACCTGTCACCTGTCACCTGTCACCTGTCACCTGTCACCTGTCACCTGTCACTTGTCACTTGTCACCTGTCACTTGTCACTTGTCACCTGTCACCTGTCACCTGTCACCTGTCACCTGTCACCTGTCACCTGTCACCTGTCACCTGTCACCTGTCACCTCTCACTGTCACCTGTCACCTGTCACCTGTCACCTGTCACCTGTCACCTGTCACCTGTCACCTGTCACCTGTCACCTGTCACCTGTCACCTGTCACCTGTCACCTGTCACCTGTCACCTGTCACCTGTCACCTGTCACCTGTCACCTGTCACCTGTCAACTGTCACCTGTCACCTGTTACCTGTCACCTGTCACCTGTCACCTGTCAGCTGTCACCTTTCACTGTCACCTGTCACCTGTCACTTTCACCTGTCACCTGTCACTTGTCACCTTTCACCTGTCACCTGTCACCTGTCACCTGTCACCTGTCACTTGTCACCTGTCACCTTTCACTTGTCACTTGTCACCTGTCTCCTGTCACCTGTCACCTATCACCTGTCACCTGTCACTGTCACCTGTCACCTGTCACCTGTCAGTTGTCACTTGTCATCTGTCACTTATCACCTGTCACCTGTCACTTGTCACCTGTCACCTGTCACCTGTCACCTGTCACCTGTCACCTGTCACCTGTCACCTGTCACCTGTCACCTGTCACCTGTCACCTGTCACCTGTCACCTGTCACCTGTCAACTGTCACCTGTCACCTGTCACCTATCACCTGTCACCTGTCACCTGTCACCTGTCACCTGTCAACTGTCACCTGTCACCTGTCACCTGTCACCTGTCACCTGTCACCTGTCACCTGTCACCTGTCACCTGTCACCTGTCACCTGTCACCTGTCACCTGTCACCTGTCACCTGTCACCTGTCACCTGTCACCTGTCACCTGTCACCTGTCACCTGTCACCTGTCACCTGTCACCTGTCACCTGTCACTTGTCACTTGTCACCTGTCACCTGTCACCTGTCACCTGTCACCTGTCACCTGTCACCTGTCACCTGTCACCTGTCACCTGTCACCTGTCACCTGTCACCTGTCACTTGTCACCTGTCACCTGTCACCTGTCACCTGTCACCTGTCACCTGTCACCTGTCACCTGTCACCTGTCACCTGTCACCTGTCACCTGTCACTGTCACCTGTCACCTGTCACCTGTCACCTGTCACCTGTCACCTGTCACCTGTCACCTGTCACCTGTCACCTGTCACCTGTCACCTGTCACCTGTCACCTGTCACCTGTCACCTGTCACCTGTCACCTGTCACTTGTCACTTGTCACCTGTCACTTGTCACTTGTCACCTGTCACCTGTCACCTGTCACCTGTCACCTGTCACCTGTCACCTGTCACCTGTCACCTGTCACCTGTCACCTCTCACTGTCACCTGTCACCTGTCACCTGTCACCTGTCACCTGTCACCTGTCACCTGTCACCTGTCACCTGTCACCTGTCACCTGTCACCTGTCACCTGTCACCTGTTACCTGTCACCTGTCACCTGTCACCTGTCACCTGTCACCTGTCACCTGTCACCTGTCAACTGTCACCTGTCACCTGTTACCTGTCACCTGTCACCTGTCACCTGTCAGCTGTCACCTTTCACTGTCACCTGTCACCTGTCACTTTCACCTGTCACCTGTCACTTGTCACCTTTCACCTGTCACCTGTCACCTGTCACCTGTCACCTGTCACTTGTCACCTGTCACCTTTCACTTGTCACTTGTCACCTGTCTCCTGTCACCTGTCACCTATCACCTGTCACCTGTCACTGTCACCTGTCACCTGTCACCTGTCAGTTGTCACTTGTCATCTGTCACTTATCACCTGTCACCTGTCACTTGTCACCTGTCACCTGTCACCTGTCACCTGTCACCTGTCACCTGTCACCTGTCACCTGTCACCTGTCACCTGTCACCTGTCACCTGTCACCTGTCACCTGTCACCTGTCAACTGTCACCTGTCACCTGTCACCTATCACCTGTCACCTGTCACCTGTCACCTGTCACCTGTCAACTGTCACCTGTCACCTGTCACCTGTCACCTGTCACCTGTCACCTGTCACCTGTCACCTGTCACCTGTCACCTGTCACCTGTCACCTGTCACCTGTCACCTGTCACCTGTCACCTGTCACCTGTCACCTGTCACCTGTCACCTGTCACCTGTCACCTGTCACCTGTCACCTGTTACCTGTCACCTGTTACCTGTCACCTGTCACCTGTCACCTGTCACCTGTCACCTGTCACCTGTCACCTGTCATCTGTCACCTGTCACTTGTCACTTGTCATCTGTCACCTGTCACCTGTCACCTGTCACCTGTCACCTGTTACCTGTCACCTGTCACCTGTCACCTGTCACCTGTCACCTGTCACCTGTCACCTGTCACCTGTCACCTGTCACCTGTCATCTGTCACCTGTCACCTGTCACCTGTCACCTGTCACCTGTCACCTGTCACCTGTCACCTGTCACCTGTCACTGTCACCTGTCATCTGTCACCTGTCACCTGTCACCTGTCACCTGTCACCTGTCATCTGTCACCTGTCACCTGTCACCTGTCACTGTCACCTGTCACCTGTCACCTGTCACCTGTCACCTGTCACCTGTCACTGTCACCTGTCATTTGTCACCTGTCACCTGTCACCTGTCACCTGTCATCTGTCACCTGTCACTGTCACCTGTCACCTGTCACCTGTCACCTGTCACCTGTCGCCTGTCACCTGTCACCTGTCACTGTCACCTGTCATCTGTCACCTGTCACCTGTCACCTGTCACCTGTCACCTGTCACCTGTCACCTGTCACCTGTCACCTATCACCTGTCACCTGTCACCTGTCACCTGTCACCTGTCACCTGTCACCTGTCACCTGTCACCTGTCACCTGTCACCTGTCACCTGTCACCTGTCACCTGTCACCTGTCACCTGTCACCTGTCAACTGTCACCTGTCACCTGTTACCTGTCACCTGTCACCTGTCACCTGTCAGCTGTCACCTTTCACTGTCACCTGTCACCTGTCACTTTCACCTGTCACCTGTCACTTGTCACCTTTCACCTGTCACCTGTCACCTGTCACCTGTCACCTGTCACTTGTCACCTGTCACCTTTCACTTGTCACTTGTCACCTGTCACCTGTCACCTGTCACCTGTCACCTGTCACTGTCACCTGTCACCTGTCACCTGTCAGTTGTCACTTGTCATCTGTCACTTATCACCTGTCACCTGTCCCTTGTCACCTGTCACCTGTCACCTGTCACCTGTCACCTGTCACCTGTCACCTGTCACCTGTCACCTGTCACCTGTCACCTGTCACCTGTCACCTGTCACCTGTCACCTGACACCTGTCACCTGTCACCTGTCACCTATCACCTGTCACCTGTCACCTGTCACTTGTCACCTGTCACCTGTCACCTGTCACCTGTCACCTGTCACCTGTCACCTGTCACCTGTCACCAGTCACCTATCACCTGTCACCTGTCACCTGTCACCTGTCACTGTCACCTGTCACCTGTCACCTGTCAGCTGTCACTTGTCACCTGTCACCTGTCACCTGTCACCTGTCACCTGTCACCTGTCACTTTCACCTGTCACCTGTCACCTGTCACCTGTCACCTGTCACCTGTCACCTGTCACCTGTCACCTGTCACCTGTCACCTGTCACCTGTCAACTGTCACCTGTCACCTGTCACCTGTCACCTGTCACCTGTCACCTGTCACTTGTCACTTGTCACTTGTCACCTGTCACCTGTCACCTGTCACCTGTCACCTGTCACCTGTCACCTGTCACCTGACACCTGTCACCTGTCACCTGTCACCTATCACCTGTCACCTGTCACCTGTCACTTGTCACCTGTCACCTGTCACCTGTCACCTGTCACTGTCACCTGTCATCTGTCACCTGTCACCTGTCACCTGTCACCTGTCACCTGTCATCTGTCACCTGTCACCTGTCACCTGTCACTGTCACCTGTCACCTGTCACCTGTCACCTGTCACCTGTCACCTGTCACTGTCACCTGTCATTTGTCACCTGTCACCTGTCACCTGTCACCTGTCATCTGTCACCTGTCACTGTCACTGTCACCTGTCACCTGTCACCTGTCACCTGTCGCCTGTCACCTGTCACCTGTCACTGTCACCTGTCATCTGTCACCTGTCACCTGTCACCTGTCACCTGTCATCTGTCACCTGTCACCTGTCACCTGTCACTGTCACCTGTCACCTGTCACCTGTCACCTGTCACCTGTCACCTGTCACTGTCACCTGTCATTTGTCACCTGTCACCTGTCACCTGTCACCTGTCATCTGTCACCTGTCACTGTCACCTGTCACCTGTCACCTGTCACCTGTCACCTGTCGCCTGTCACCTGTCACCTGTCACTGTCACCTGTCATCTGTCACCTGTCACCTGTCACCTGTCACCTGTCACCTGTCACCTGTCACCTGTCACCTGTCACCTATCACCTGTCACCTGTCACCTGTCACCTGTCACCTGTCACCTGTCACCTGTCACCTGTCACCTGTCACCTGTCACCTGTCACCTGTCACCTGTCACCTGTCACCTGTCACCTGTCACCTGTCAACTGTCACCTGTCACCTGTTACCTGTCACCTGTCACCTGTCACCTGTCAGCTGTCACCTTTCACTGTCACCTGTCACCTGTCACTTTCACCTGTCACCTGTCACTTGTCACCTTTCACCTGTCACCTGTCACCTGTCACCTGTCACCTGTCACTTGTCACCTGTCACCTTTCACTTGTCACTTGTCACCTGTCACCTGTCACCTGTCACCTGTCACCTGTCACTGTCACCTGTCACCTGTCACCTGTCAGTTGTCACTTGTCATCTGTCACTTATCACCTGTCACCTGTCCCTTGTCACCTGTCACCTGTCACCTGTCACCTGTCACCTGTCACCTGTCACCTGTCACCTGTCACCTGTCACCTGTCACCTGTCACCTGTCACCTGTCACCTGTCACCTGACACCTGTCACCTGTCACCTGTCACCTATCACCTGTCACCTGTCACCTGTCACTTGTCACCTGTCACCTGTCACCTGTCACCTGTCACCTGTCACCTGTCACCTGTCACCAGTCACCTATCACCTGTCACCTGTCACCTGTCCCCTGTCACTGTCACCTGTCACCTGTCACCTGTCAGCTGTCACTTGTCACCTGTCACCTGTCACCTGTCACCTGTCACCTGTCACCTGTCACTTTCACCTGTCACCTGTCACCTGTCACCTGTCACCTGTCACCTGTCACCTGTCACCTGTCACCTGTCACCTGTCACCTGTCACCTGTCAACTGTCACCTGTCACCTGTCACCTGTCACCTGTCACCTGTCACCTGTCACTTGTCACTTGTCACTTGTCACCTGTCACCTGTCACCTGTCACCTGTCACCTGTCACCTGTCACCTGTCACCTGTCACCTGTCACCTGTCACCTGTCACCTGTCACCTGTCACCTGTCACCTGTCACCTGTCACCTGTCACCTGTCACCTGTCACCTGTCACCTGTCACCTGTCACCTGTCACCTGTCACCTGTCACCTGTCACCTGTCACCTGTCACCTGTCACCTGTCACCTGTTACCTGTCACCTGTTACCTGTCACCTGTCACCTGTTACCTGTCACCTGTCACCTGTCACCTGTCACTTGTCACTTGTCATCTGTCACCTGTCACCTGTCACCTGTCACCTGTCACCTGTTACCTGTCACCTGTCACCTGTCACCTGTCACCTGTCACCTGTCACCTGTCACCTGTCACCTGTCACCTGTCACCTGTCACCTGTCACCTGTCATCTGTCACCTGTCACCTGTCACCTGTCACCTGTCACCTGTCACCTGTCACCTGTCACTGTCACCTGTCATCTGTCACCTGTCACCTGTCACCTGTCACCTGTCACCTGTCACCTGTCACCTGTCATCTGTCACCTGTCACCTGTCACCTGTCACCTGTCACCTGTCATCTGTCATCTGTCACCTGTCACCTGTCACCTGTCACCTGTCACCTGTCACCTGTCACCTGTCACCTGTCACCTGTCACTGTCACCTGTCATCTGTCACCTGTCACCTCCCTGTCACCTGTCACCTGTCACCTGTCATCTGTCACCTGTCACCTGTCACCTGTCACTGTCACCTGTCACCTGTCACCTGTCACCTGTCACCTGTCACCTGTCACTGTCACCTGTCATTTGTCACCTGTCACCTGTCACCTGTCACCTGTCATCTGTCACCTGTCACTGTCACCTGTCACCTGTCACCTGTCACCTGTCACCTGTCGCCTGTCACCTGTCACCTGTCACTGTCACCTGTCATCTGTCACCTGTCACCTGTCACCTGTCACCTGTCACCTGTCACCTGTCACCTGTCACCTATCACCTGTCACCTGTCACCTGTCACCTGTCACCTGTCACCTGTCACCTGTCACCTGTCACCTGTCACCTGTCACCTGTCACCTGTCACCTGTCACCTGTCACCTGTCACCTGTCACCTGTCAACTGTCACCTGTCACCTGTTACCTGTCACCTGTCACCTGTCACCTGTCAGCTGTCACCTTCACTGTCACCTGTCACCTGTCACTTTCACCTGTCACCTGTCACTTGTCACCTTTCACCTGTCACCTGTCACCTGTCACCTGTCACCTGTCACTTGTCACCTGTCACCTTTCACTTGTCACTTGTCACCTGTCACCTGTCACCTGTCACCTGTCACTGTCACCTGTCACCTGTCACCTGTCAGTTGTCACTTGTCATCTGTCACTTATCACCTGTCACCTGTCCCTTGTCACCTGTCACCTGTCACCTGTCACCTGTCACCTGTCACCTGTCACCTGTCACCTGTCACCTGTCACCTGTCACCTGTCACCTATCACCTGTCACCTGTCACCTGTCACTTGTCACCTGTCACCTGTCACCTGTCACCTGTCACCTGTCACCTGTCACCTGTCACCTGTCACCAGTCACCTATCACCTGTCACCTGTCACCTGTCACCTGTCACTGTCACCTGTCACCTGTCACCTGTCAGCTGTCACTTGTCACCTGTCACCTGTCACCTGTCACCTGTCACCTGTCACTTTCACCTGTCACCTGTCACCTGTCACCTGTCACCTGTCACCTGTCACCTGTCACCTGTCACCTGTCAACTGTCACCTGTCACCTGTCACCTGTCACCTGTCACCTGTCACCTGTCACTTGTCACTTGTCACTTGTCACCTGTCACCTGTCACCTGTCACCTGTCACCTGTCACCTGTCACCTGTCACCTGTCACCTGTCACCTGTCACCTGTCACCTGTCACCTGTCACCTGTCACCTGTCACCTGTCACCTGTCACCTGTCACCTGTCACCTGTCACCTGTCACCTGTCACCTGTCACCTGTCACCTGTCACCTGTCACCTGTCACCTGTCACCTGTCACCTGTCACCTGTCACCTGTCACCTGTTACCTGTCACCTGTTACCTGTCACCTGTCACCTGTTACCTGTCACCTGTCACCTGTCACCTGTCACTTGTCACTTGTCATCTGTCACCTGTCACCTGTCACCTGTCACCTGTCACCTGTTACCTGTCACCTGTCACCTGTCACCTGTCACCTGTCACCTGTCACCTGTCACCTGTCACCTGTCACCTGTCACCTGTCACCTGTCATCTGTCACCTGTCACCTGTCACCTGTCACCTGTCACCTGTCACCTGTCACCTGTCACCTGTCACTGTCACCTGTCATCTGTCACCTGTCACCTGTCACCTGTCACCTGTCACCTGTCACCTGTCACCTGTCATCTGTCACCTGTCACCTGTCACCTGTCACCTGTCACCTGTCATCTGTCACCTGTCACCTGTCACCTGTCACCTGTCACCTGTCACCTGTCACCTGTCACCTGTCACCTGTCACTGTCACCTGTCATCTGTCACTGTCACCTGTCACCTGTCACCTGTCACCTGTCATCTGTCACCTGTCACCTGTCACCTGTCACTGTCACCTGTCACCTGTCACCTGTCACCTGTCACCTGTCACCTGTCACTGTCACCTGTCATTTGTCACCTGTCACCTGTCACCTGTCACCTGTCATCTGTCACCTGTCACTGTCACCTGTCACCTGTCACCTGTCACCTGTCACCTGTCGCCTGTCACCTGTCACCTGTCACTGTCACCTGTCATCTGTCACCTGTCACCTGTCACCTGTCACCTGTCACCTGTCACCTGTCACCTGTCACCTGTCACCTATCACCTGTCACCTGTCACCTGTCACCTGTCACCTGTCACCTGTCACCTGTCACCTGTCACCTGTCACCTGTCACCTGTCACCTGTCACCTGTCACCTGTCACCTGTCACCTGTCAACTGTCACCTGTCACCTGTTACCTGTCACCTGTCACCTGTCACCTGTCAGCTGTCACCTTTCACTGTCACCTGTCACCTGTCACTTTCACCTGTCACCTGTCACTTGTCACCTTTCACCTGTCACCTGTCACCTGTCACCTGTCACCTGTCACTTGTCACCTGTCACCTTTCACTTGTCACTTGTCACCTGTCACCTGTCACCTGTCACCTGTCACTGTCACCTGTCACCTGTCACCTGTCAGTTGTCACTTGTCATCTGTCACTTATCACCTGTCACCTGTCCCTTGTCACCTGTCACCTGTCACCTGTCACCTGTCACCTGTCACCTGTCACCTGTCACCTGTCACCTGTCACCTGTCACCTGTCACCTGTCACCTGTCACCTGACACCTGTCACCTGTCACCTGTCACCTATCACCTGTCACCTGTCACCTGTCACTTGTCACCTGTCACCTGTCACCTGTCACCTGTCACCTGTCACCTGCCACCTGTCACCTGTCACCAGTCACCTATCACCTGTCACCTGTCACCTGTCACCTGTCACTGTCACCTGTCACCTGTCACCTGTCAGCTGTCACTTGTCACCTGTCACCTGTCACCTGTCACCTGTCACCTGTCACTTTCACCTGTCACCTGTCACCTGTCACCTGTCACCTGTCACCTGTCACCTGTCACCTGTCACCTGTCACCTGTCACCTGTCACCTGTCAACTGTCACCTGTCACCTGTCACCTGTCACCTGTCACCTGTCACCTGTCACTTGTCACTTGTCACTTGTCACCTGTCACCTGTCACCTGTCACCTGTCACCTGTCACCTGTCACCTGTCACCTGTCACCTGTCACCTGTCACCTGTCACCTGTCACCTGTCACCTGTCACCTGTCACCTGTCACCTGTCACCTGTCACCTGTCACCTGTCACCTGTCACCTGTCACCTGTCACCTGTCACCTGTCACCTGTCACCTGTCACCTGTCACCTGTCACCTGTCACCTGTCACCTGTCACTTGTCACCTGTTACCTGTCACCTGTTACCTGTCACCTGTCACCTGTTACCTGTCACCTGTCACCTGTCACCTGTCACTTGTCACTTGTCATCTGTCACCTGTCACCTGTCACCTGTCACCTGTTACCTGTCACCTGTCACCTGTCACCTGTCACCTGTCACCTGTCACCTGTCACCTGTCACCTGTCACCTGTCACCTGTCATCTGTCACCTGTCACCTGTCACCTGTCACCTGTCACCTGTCACCTGTCACCTGTCACCTGTCACTGTCACCTGTCATCTGTCACCTGTCACCTGTCACCTGTCACCTGTCACCTGTCACCTGTCACCTGTCATCTGTCACCTGTCACCTGTCACCTGTCACTGTCACCTGTCACCTGTCACCTGTCACCTGTCACCTGTCACCTGTCACTGTCACCTGTCATCTGTCACCTGTCACCTGTCACCTGTCATCTGTCACCTGTCACTGTCACCTGTCACCTGTCACCTGTCACCTGTCGCCTGTCACCTGTCACCTGTCACTGTCACCTGTCATCTGTCACCTGTCACCTGTCACCTGTCACCTGTCATCTGTCACCTGTCACCTGTCACCTGTCACCTGTCACCTGTCACCTGTCACCTGTCACCTGTCACTGTCACCTGTCACCTGTCACCTGTCACCTGTCCACCTGTCACCTGTCACCTGTCACCTGTCACCTGTCACCTGTCACCTGTCACCTGTCACCTGTCACCTGTCACCTGTCACCTGTCACCTGTCACCTGTCACCTGTCACCTGTCACCTGTCACCTGTCACCTGTCACCTGTCACCTGTCACCTGTCACCTGTCACCTGTCACCTGTCACCTGTCACCTGTCACCTGTCACCTGTCACCTGTCACCTGTCACCTGTCACCTGTCACCTGTCACCTGTCACCTGTCACCTGTCACCTGTCACCTGTCATCTGTCATCTGTCACCTGTCACCTGTCACCTGTCACCTGTCACCTGTCACCTGTCACCTGTCACCTGTCACCTGTCACCTGTCACCTGTCACCTGTCACCTGTCACCTGTCACCTGTCATCTGTCACCTGTCACCTGTCACCTGTCACCTGTCACCTGCCACCTGTCACCTGTCACCTGTCACCTGTCACCTGTCACTGTCACCTGTCATCTGTCACCTGTCACCTGTCACCTGTCACCTGTCACCTGTCATCTGTCACCTGTCACCTGTCACCTGTCACCTGTCACCTGTCACCTGTCACCTGTCACCTGTCACCTGTCACCTGTCACCTGTCACCTGTCACCTGTCACCTGTCACCTGTCTACCTGTCACCTGTCACCTGTTACCTGTCACCTGTCACCTGTCACCTGTCACCTGTCACCTGTCACCTGTCACCTGTCATCTGTCACCTGTCACCTGTCACCTGTCACCTGTCACCTGTCACCTGTCACCTGTCACCTGTCACCTGTCACTGTCACCTGTCATCTGTCACCTGTCACCTGTCACCTGTCACCTGTCACCTGTCATCTGTCACCTGTCACCTGTCACCTGTCACTGTCACCTGTCACCTGTCACCTGTCACCTGTCACCTGTCACCTGTCACTGTCACCTGTCATTTGTCACCTGTCACCTGTCACCTGTCACCTGTCATCTGTCACCTGTCACTGTCACCTGTCACCTGTCACCTGTCACCTGTCACCTGTCGCCTGTCACCTGTCACCTGTCACTGTCACCTGTCATCTGTCACCTGTCACCTGTCACCTGTCACCTGTCACCTGTCACCTGTCACCTGTCACCTATCACCTGTCACCTGTCACCTGTCACCTGTCACCTGTCACCTGTCACCTGTCACCTGTCACCTGTCACCTGTCACCTGTCACCTGTCACCTGTCACCTGTCACCTGTCACCTGTCAACTGTCACCTGTCACCTGTTACCTGTCACCTGTCACCTGTCACCTGTCAGCTGTCACCTTTCACTGTCACCTGTCACCTGTCACTTTCACCTGTCACCTGTCACTTGTCACCTTTCACCTGTCACCTGTCACCTGTCACCTGTCACCTGTCACTTGTCACCTGTCACCTTTCACTTGTCACTTGTCACCTGTCACCTGTCACCTGTCACCTGTCACTGTCACCTGTCACCTGTCACCTGTCAGTTGTCACTTGTCATCTGTCACTTATCACCTGTCACCTGTCACTTGTCACCTGTCACCTGTCACCTGTCACCTGTCACCTGTCACCTGTCACCTGTCACCTGTCACCTGTCACCTGTCACCTGTCACCTGTCACCTGTCACCTGTCACCTGTCACCTGTCACCTGTCACCTGTCACCTGTCACCTGTCACCTGTCACCTGTCACCTGTCACCTGTCACCTGTCACCTGTCACCTGTCACCTGTCACCTGTCACCAGTCACCTATCACCTGTCACCTGTCACCTGTCACCTGTCACTGTCACCTGTCACCTGTCACCTGTCAGCTGTCACTTGTCACCTGTCACCTGTCACCTGTCACCTGTCACCTGTCACTGTCACCTGTCACCTGTCACCTGTCACCTGTCACCTGTCACCTGTCACCTGTCACCTGTCACCTGTCACCTGTCACCT
Organism: Condylostylus longicornis; assembly: GCF_029603195.1. Classification (NCBI taxonomy): domain Eukaryota; kingdom Metazoa; phylum Arthropoda; class Insecta; order Diptera; family Dolichopodidae; genus Condylostylus; species Condylostylus longicornis. Next base: position 26,341 of record NW_026578521.1, read on the forward strand.
GTCACCTGTCACTGTCACCTGTCATCTGTCACCTGTTACCTGTCACCTGTCACCTGTCACCTGTCACCTGTCACCTGTCATCTGTCACCTGTCACCTGTCACCTGTCACTGTCACCTGTCACCTGTCACCTGTCACCTGTCACCTGTCACCTGTCACTGTCACCTGTCATCTGTCACCTGTCACCTGTCACCTGTCACCTGTCATCTGTCACCTGTCACTGTCACCTGTCACCTGTCACCTGTCACCTGTCACCTGTCGCCTGTCACCTGTCACCTGTCACTGTCACCTGTCATCTGTCACCTGTCACCTGTCACCTGTCACCTGTCATCTGTCACCTGTCACCTGTCACCTGTCACCTGTCACCTGTCACCTGTCACCTGTCATCTGTCACCTGTCATCTGTCACCTGTCACCTGTCACCTGTCACCTGTCACCTGTCACCTGTCACCTGTCACCTGTCACCTGTCACCTGTCACCTGTCACCTGTCACCTGTCACCTGTCACCTGTCACCTGTCACCTGTCACCTGTCACCTGTCACCTGTCACCTGTCACCTGTCACCTGTCACCTGTCACCTGTCACCTGTCACCTGTCACCTGTCACCTGTCACCTGTCACCTGTCACCTGTCACTGTCACCTGTCACCTGTCACCTGTCACCTGTCACCTGTCACCTGTCACCTGTCATCTGTCACCTGTCACCTGTCACCTGTCACCTGTCACCTGTCACCTGTCACCTGTCACCTGTCACCTGTCACCTGTCACCTGTCACCTGTCACCTGTCACCTGTCACCTGTCATCTGTCACCTGTCACCTGTCACCTGTCACCTGTCACCTGCCACCTGTCACCTGTCACCTGTCACCTGTCACTGTCACCTGTCATCTGTCACCTGTCACCTGTCACCTGTCACCTGTCACCTGTCATCTGTCACCTGTCACCTGTCACCTGTCACCTGTCACCTGTCACCTGTCACCTGTCACCTGTCACCTGTCACCTGTCACCTGTCACCTGTCACCTGTCACCTGTCACCTCTCACCTGTCACCTGTCACCTGTCACCTGTCACGTGTCACCTCTCACCTGTCACCTGTCACTGTCACCTGTCACCTGTCACTTGTCCACTTGTCACCTGTCACCTGTCACCTGTCACCTGTCACCTGTCACCTGTCACCTGTCACCTGTCACCTGTCACCTGTCACTGTCACCTGTCACCTGTCACCTGTCACCTGTCACTGTCACCTGTCACCTGTCACCTGTCACCTGTCACCTGTCACCTGTCACCTGTCACCTGTCACCTGTCACGTGTCACCTGTCACCTGTCACTTGTCACTTGTCACCTGTCACCTGTCACCTGTCACCTGTCACCTGTCACCTGTCACCTGTCACCTGTCACCTGTCACCTGTCACCTGTCACCTGTCACCTGTCACCTGTCACCTGTCACCTGTCACCTGTCACCTGTCACCTGTCACCTGTCACCTGTCACCTGTCACCTGTCACCTGTCACCTGTCACCTGTCACCTGTCACCTGTCCACCTGTCACCTGTCACCTGTCACCTGTCACCTGTCACCTGTCACCTGTCACCTGTCACCTGTCACCTGTCACCTGTCACCTGTCACTTGTCACTTGTCACCTGTCAACTGTCACTTGTCACTTGTCACCTGTCACCTGTCACCTGCTGTCACCTGTCACCTGTCACCTGTCACCTGTCACCTGTCACCTGTCACCTGTCAACCCTGTCACCTGTCACCTGTCACCTGTCACCTGTCACCTGTCACCTGTCACCTGTCACCTGTCACCTGTCACCTGTCACCTGTCACCTGTCACCTGTCACCTGTCACCTGTCACCTGTCACCTGTCACCTGTCACCTGTCACCTGTCACCTGTCACCTGTCACCTGTCACCTGTCACCTGTCACCTGTCACCTGTCACCTGTCACCTGTCACCTGTCACCTGTCACCTGTCACCTGTCACCTGTCACCTGTCACCTGTCACCTGTCACCTGTCACCTGTCACCTGTCACCTGTCACCTGTCACCTGTCACCTGTCACCTGTCACCTGTCACCTGTCACCTGTCACCTGTCACCTGTCACCTGTCACCTGTCACCTGTCACCTGTCACCTGTCACCTGTCACCTGTCACCTGTCACCTGTCACCTGTCACCTGTCACCTGTCACCTGTCACCTGTCACCTGTCACCTGTCACCTGTCACCTGTCACCTGTCACCTGTCACCTGTCACCTGTCACCTGTCACCTGTCACCTGTCACCTGTCACCTGTCACCTGTCACCTGTCACCTGTCACCTGTCACCTGTCACCTGTCACCTGTCACCTGTCACCTGTCACCTGTCACCTGTCACCTGTCACCTGTCACCTGTCACCTGTCACCTGTCACCTGTCACCTGTCACCTGTCACCTGTCACCTGTCACCTGTCACCTGTCACCTGTCACCTGTCACCTGTCACCTGTCACCTGTCACCTGTCACCTGTCACCTGTCACCTGTCACCTGTCACCTGTCACCTGTCACCTGTCACCTGTCACCTGTCACCTGTCACCTGTCACCTGTCACCTGTCACCTGTCACCTGTCACCTGTCACCTGTCACCTGTCACCTGTCACCTGTCACCTGTCACCTGTCACCTGTCACCTGTCACCTGTCACCTGTCACCTGTCACCTGTCACCTGTCACCTGTCACCTGTCACCTGTCACCTGTCACCTGTCACCTGTCACCTGTCACCTGTCACCTGTCACCTGTCACCTGTCACCTGTCACCTGTCACCTGTCACCTGTCACCTGTCACCTGTCACCTGTCACCTGTCACCTGTCACCTGTCACCTGTCACCTGTCACCTGTCACCTGTCACCTGTCACCTGTCACCTGTCACCTGTCACCTGTCACCTGTCACCTGTCACCTGTCACCTGTCACCTGACACCTGTCACCTGTCACCTGTCACCTGTCACCTGTCACCTGTCACCTGTCACCTGTCACCTGTCACCTGTCACCTGTCACCTGTCACCTGTCACCTGTCACCTGTCACCTGTCACCTGTCACCTGTCACCTGTCACCTGTCACCTGTCACCTGTCACCTGTCACCTGTCACCTGTCACCTGTCACCTGTCACCTGTCACCTGTCACCTGTCACCTGTCACCTGTCACCTGTCACCTGTCACCTGTCACCTGTCACCTGTCACCTGTCACCTGTCACCTGTCACCTGTCACCTGTCACCTGTCACCTGTCACTGTCACCTGTCACCTGTCACCTGTCACCTGTCACCTGTCACCTGTCACCTGTCACCTGTCACCTGTCACCTGTCACCTGTCACCTGTCACCTGTCACCTGTCACCTGTCACCTGTCACCTGTCACCTGTCACCTGTCACCTGTCACCTGTCACCTGTCACCTGTCACCTGTCACCTGTCACCTGTCACCTGTCACCTGTCACCTGTCACCTGTCACCTGTCACCTGTCACCTGTCACCTGTCACCTGTCACCTGTCACCTGCACCTGTCACCTGTCACCTGTCACCTGTCACCTGTCACCTGTCACCTGTCACCTGTCACCTGTCAACCTGTCACCTATCACCTTGTCACCTGTCACCTGACACCTGTCACCTGTCACCTGTCACCTATCACCTGTCACCTGTCACCTGTCACCTGTCACTGTCACCTGTCACCTGTCACCTGTCACCTATAACCTGTCACCTGTCACCTGTCACCTATCACTGGTCACCTGTCACCTGTCACCTGTCACCTGTCACCTGTCACCTGTCACCTGTCACCTGTCACCTGTCACCTGTCACCTGTCACCTGTCACCTGTCACCTGTCACCTGTCACCTGTCACCTGTCACCTGTCACCTGTCACCTGTCACCTGTCACCTGTCACCTGTCACCTGTCACCTGTCACCTGTCACCTGTCACCTGTCACCTGTCACCTGTCACCTGTCACCTGTCACCTGTCACCTGTCACCTGTCACCTGTCACCTGTCACCTGTCACCTGTCACCTGTCACCTGTCACCTGTCACCTGTCACCTGTCACCTGTCACCTGTCACTGTCACCTGTCACCTGTCACCTGTCACCTGTCACCTGTCACCTGTCACCTGTCACCTGTCACCTGTCACCTGTCACCTGTCACCTGTCACCTGTCACCTGTCACCTGTCACCTGTCACCTGTCACCTGTCACCTGTCACCTGTCACCTGTCACCTGTCACCTGTCACTGTCACCTGTCACCTGTCACCTGTCACCTGTCACCTGTCACCTGTCACCTGTCACCTGTCACCTGTCGACGTGTCGCCTGTCACCTGTCACCTGTCCCTGTCGACCTGTCACCTGTCACCTGTCACCTGTCACCTGTCACCTGTCACCTGTCACCTGTCACCTGTCACCTGTCACCTGTCACCTGTCACCTGTCACCTGTCACCTGTCACCTGTCACCTGTCACCTGTCACCTGTCACCTGTCACCTGTCACCTGTCACCTGTCACTGTCACCTGTCACCTGTCACCTGTCACCTGTCACCTGTCACCTGTCACCTGTCACCTGTCACCTGTCACCTGTCACCTGTCACCTGTCACCTGTCACCTGTCACCTGTCACCTGTCACCTGTCACCTGTCACCTGTCACCTGTCACCTGTCACCTGTCACCTGTCACCTGTCACCTGTCACCTGTCACCTGTCACCTGTCACCTGTCACCTGTCACCTGTCACCTGTCACCTGTCACCTGTCACCTGTCACCTGTCACCTGTCACCTGTCACCTGTCACCTGTCACCTGTCACCTGTCACCTGTCACCTGTCACCTGTCACCTGTCACCTGTCACCTGTCACCTGTCACCTGTCACCTGTCACTGTCACCTGTCACCTGTCAACTGTCACCTGTCACCTGTCACCTGTCACCTATCACCTGTCACCTGTCATCTGTCACTGTCACCTGTCAACTGTCAACTGTCACCTGTCACCTGTCACTGTCACCTGTCACCTGCAACCTGTCACCTATCACTTGTCACCTGTCACCTGACACCTGTCACCTGTCAGCTGTCACCTGTCACCTGTCACCTGCACCTGTCACCTGTCACCTGTCACCTGTCACCTGTCACCTGTCACCTGTCACCTGTCACCTGTCACCTGTCACCTGTCACCTGTCACCTGTCACCTGTCACCTGTCACCTGTCACCTGTCACCTGTCACCTGTCACCTGACACCTGTCACCTGTCACCTATCACCTGTGACCTGTCACCTGTCACCTGTCACCTGTCACCTATCACCTGTCACCTGTCACCTGTCACCTGTCACATGACACCTGTCACCTGTCACCTGTCACCTGTCACCTGTCACCTGTCACCTGTCACCTGTCACCTGTCACCTGTCAACTGTCAACTGTCACCTGCCACCTGTCACCTGTTACCTGTCATATGTCACTGTCACCTGTCACCTGTCACTGTCACCTGTCATCTGTCACCTGTCACCTGTCACCTGTCACCTGTCACGTGTCGCCTGTCACCTGTCACCTGACACCTGTCACCTGTCACCTGTCACCTGTCACCTGTCACCTGTCACCTGTCACCTGTCACCTGTCACCTGTCACCTGTCACCTGTCACCTGTCACCTGTCACCTGTCACCTGTCACATGACACCTGTCACCTGTCACCTGTCACATGACACCTGTCACCTGTCACCTGTCACTCTCACCTGTCACCTGTCACCTGCAACCTGTCACCTATCACTTGTCACCTGTCACCTGACACCTGTCACCTGTCACCTATCACCTGTCACCTGTCACCTGTCACCTATCACCTGTCACCTGTCACCTGTCACCTGTCACCTGTCACCTGTCACCTATCACCTGTCACCTGTCACTGTCACCTGTCACCTGTCACCTATAACCTGTCACTGTCACCTGTCACCTGTCACCTATAACCTGTCACCTGTGACCTGTCACCTGTCACCTGTCACCTGTCACCTGTCACCTATCACCTGTCACCTGTCACCTGTCACCTGTCACCTGTCACCTGTCACCTGTCACCTGTCACCTGTCACCTGTCACCTGTCAACTGTCAACTGTCACCTGCCACCTGTCACCTGTTACCTGTCATATGTCACTGTCACCTGTCACCTGTCACTGTCACCTGTCATCTGTCACCTGTCACCTGTCACGTGTCGCCTGTCACCTGTCACCTGACACCTGTCACCTGTCACCTGTCACCTGTCACCTGTCACCTGTCACCTGTCACCTGTCACCTGTCACCTGTCACCTGTCACCTGTCACCTGTCACCTGTCACCTGTCACCTGTCACCTGTCACCTGTCACCTGTCACCTGTCACCTGTCACCTGTCACCTGTCACCTGTCACCTGTCACCTGTCACCTGTCACCTGTCACCTGTCACCTGTCACCTGACACCTGTCACCTGTCACCTATCACCTGTCACCTGTCACCTGTCACTGTCACCTGTCACCTGTCACCTGTCACCTGTCACCTGTCACCTGTCACCTGTCACCTGTCACCTGTCACCTGTCACCTGTCACCTGTCACCTGTCACCTGTCAACTGTCACCTGTCACCTGTCACCTGTCACCTGTCACCTATCACCTGTCATCTGTCACTGTCACCTGTCAACTGTCACCTGTCACCTGTCACTGTCACCTGTCACCTGCAACCTGTCACTTAACACTTGTCACCTGTCACCTGACACCTGTCACCTGTCACCTGTCACCTATCACCTGTCACCTGTCACCTGTCACCTATCACTGTCACCTGTCACCTGTCACCTATAACCTGTCACCTGTCACCTGTCACTTGTCACCTGTCACCTGTCACCTATCACCTGTCACCTGTCACCTGTCACATGACACCTGTCACCTGTCACCTGTCACTGTCACCTGTCACCTGTCACCTGCAACCTGTCACCTATCACTTGTCACCTGTCACCTGACACCTGTCACCTGTCACCTATCACCTGTCACCTGTCACCTGTCACCTATCACCTGTCACCTGTCACTGTCACCTGTCACCTATCACCTGTCACCTGTCACCTGTCACTTGTCACCTGTCACCTGTCACCTGTCACCTGTCACCTGACACCTGTCACCTGTCACCTGACACCTGTCACCTGTCACCTATCACCTGTCACCTGTCACCTGTCACCTGTCACCTGTCACCTGTCACCTGTCACCTGTCACCTGTCACCTGTCACCTGTCACCTGTCACCTGTCACCTGACACCTGTCACCTGTTATCTGTCACCTGTCACCTGTCACCTGTCACCTGTCACCTGTCACCTGTCACCTATCACCTGTCACCTGTCACCTGACACCTGTCACCTGTCACCTGTCACCTGTCACCTGTCACCTGACACCTGTCACCTGTCACCTGTCACCTGTCACCTGTCACCTGTCACCTATCTTCTGTCACCTGTCACCTGTCACATGTCACCTGTCATCTGTCACCTGTCACCTGTCACTGTCACCTGTCACCTGTCACCTGTCACCTGTCACCTGACACCTGTCACCTGTCACCTGTCACCTGTCACCTGTCGCCTGTCACCTATCTCCTGTCACCTGTCACCTGTCACTGTCACCTGACACCAGTCACTTGTCACCTGTCACCTGTCACCTGTCACCTGTCACCTGTCACCTGTGACGTGTCGCCTGTCACCTGTCACCTGTCACCTGTCCCCTGTGACCTGTCACCTGTCACCTGTCACCTGTCACCTGTCACCTGTCACCTGTCACCTGTCACCTGTCACCTGTCACCTGTCACCTGTCACCTGTCACCTGTCACCTGTCACCTGTCACCTGTCACCTGTCACCTGTCACCTGTGACCTGTCACCTGTGACCTGTCACTTGTCACCTGTCACCTGTCACCTGTCACCTGTCACCTGTCACCTGTCACCTGTCACCTGTCACCTGTCACCTGTCACCTGTCACCTGTCACCTGTCACCTGTCACCTGTCACGTGTCGCCTGTCACCTGTCACCTGTCACCTGACACCTGTCACCTGTCACCTGTCACCTGTCACCTGTCACCTATCACCTGTCACCTGTCACTGTCACCTGTCACCTGTCACCTGTCACCTGTCACCTGTCACCTGTCACCTGTCACCTGTCACCTATCACCTGTCACCTGTCACCTGTCACCTGTCACCTGTCACCTGTCACCTGTCACCTGTCACCTGTCACCTGTCACCTGTCACCTGTCACCTGTCACCTGTCACCTGTCACCTGTCACCTGTCACCTGTCACCTGTCACCTGTCACCTGTCACCTGACACCAGTCACCTGTCACCTGTCACCTGTCACCTGTCACCTGTCGCCTGTCGCCTGTCAACTGTCAACTGTCACCTGCCACCTGTCACGTGTCGCCTGTCACCTGTCACCTGACACCTGTCACCTGTCACCTGTCACCTGTCACCTGTCACCTGTCACCTGTCACCTGTCACCTGTCACCTGTCACCTGTCACCTGTCACCTGTCACCTGTCACCTGTCACCTGTCACCTGTCACCTGTCACCTGTCACCTGTTACCTGTCATATGTCACTGTCACCTGACACCTGTCACCTGACAACTGTCACCTGCCACCTGTCACCTGTCACCTGTCACCTGTCACCTGTCACCTGTCACCTGTCACCTGTCACCTGTCACCTGTCACCTGTCACCTGTCACCTGTCACCTGACACCTGTCACCTGTCACCTGTCACCTGTCACCTGTCACCTGTCACCTGTCACCTGTCAACTGTCACCTGTCACCTGTCACCTGTCACCTGTCACCTATCACCTGTCACCTGTCATCTGTCACTGTCACCTGTCAACTGTCACCTGTCACCTGTCACTGTCACCTGTCACCTGCAACCTGTCACCTATCACTTGTCACCTGTCACCTGACACCTGTCACCTGTCACCTGTCACCTGTCACCTGTCACCTGTCACCTGTCACCTGTCACCTGTCACCTGTCACCTGTCACCTGTCACCTGTCACCTGTCACCTGTCACCTGTCACCTGTCACCTGTCACCTGTCACCTGTCACCTGTCACCTGTCACCTGTCACCTGACACCTGTCACCTGTCACCTATCACCTGTGACCTGTCACCTGTCACCTGTCACCTGTCACCTATCACCTGTCACCTGTCACCTGTCACCTGTCACATGACACCTGTCACCTGTCACCTGTCACCTGTCACCTGTCACCTGTCACCTGTCACCTGTCACCTGTCAACTGTCAACTGTCACCTGCCACCTGTCACCTGTTACCTGTCATATGTCACTGTCACCTGTCACCTGTCACTGTCACCTGTCATCTGTCACCTGTCACCTGTCACCTGTCACGTGTCGCCTGTCACCTGTCACCTGACACCTGTCACCTGTCACCTGTCACCTGTCACCTGTCACCTGTCACCTGTCACCTGTCACCTGTCACCTGTCACCTGTCACCTGTCACCTGTCACCTGTCACCTGTCACATGTCACCTGTCACCTGTCACCTGTCACCTGTCACCTGTCACCTGTCACCTGTCACCTGTCACCTGTCACCTGTCACCTGTCACCTGTCACCTGTCACCTGTCACCTGACACCTGTCACCTGTCACCTATCACCTGTCACCTGTCACCTGTCACTGTCACCTGTCACCTGTCACCTGTCACCTGTCACCTGTCACCTGTCACCTGTCACCTGTCACCTGTCACCTGTCACCTGTCAACTGTCACCTGTCACCTGTCACCTGTCACCTGTCACCTATCACCTGTCATCTGTCACTGTCACCTGTCAACTGTCACCTGTCACCTGTCACTGTCACCTGTCACCTGCAACCTGTCACCTATCACTTGTCACCTGTCACCTGACACCTGTCACCTGTCACCTGTCACCTATCACCTGTCACCTGTCACCTGTCACCTATCACTGTCACCTGTCACCTGTCACCTATAACCTGTCACCTGTCACCTGTCACTTGTCACCTGTCACCTGTCACCTATCACCTGTCACCTGTCACCTGTCACCTGTCACATGACACCTGTCACCTGTCACCTGTCACATGACACCTGTCACCTGTCACCTGTCACTGTCACCTGTCACCTGTCACCTGCAACCTGTCACCTATCACTTGTCACCTGTCACCTGACACCTGTCACCTGTCACCTATCACCTGTCACCTGTCACCTGTCACCTATCACCTGTCACCTGTCACTGTCACCTGTCACCTATCACCTGTCACCTGTCACCTGTCACTTGTCACCTGTCACCTGTCACCTGTCACCTGTCACCTGTCACCTGTCACCTGTCACCTGACACCTGTCACCTGTCACCTGACACCTGTCACCTGTCACCTATCACCTGTCACCTGTCACCTGTCACTTGTCACCTGTCACCTGTCACCTGTCACTGTCACCTGTCACCTGCAACCTGTCACCTATCACTTGTCACCTGTCACCTGACACCTGTCACCTGTCACCTGTCACCTATCACCTGTCACCTGTCACCTGTCAACTGTCACCTGTCACCTGTCACCTGTCACCTGTCACCTATCACCTGTCACCTGTCATCTGTCACTGTCACCTGTCAACTGTCACCTGTCACCTGTCACTGTCACCTGTCACCTGCAACCTGTCACCTATCACTTGTCACCTGTCACCTGACACCTGTCACCTGTCACCTGTCACCTATCACCTGTCACCTGTCACCTGTCACCTGTCACCTGTCACTGTCACCTGTCACCTATAACCTGTCACCTGTCACCTGTCACCTGTCACCTATCACCTGTCACCTGTCACCTGTCACCTGTCACATGACACCTGTCACCTGTCACCTGTCACTGTCACCTGTCACCTGTCACCTGCAACCTGTCACCTATCACTTGTCACCTGTCACCTGACACCTGTCACCTGTCACCTGTCACCTATCACCTGTCACCTGTCACCTGTCACCTGTCACTGTCACCTGTCACCTATCACCTGTCACCTGTCACCTGTCACCTGTCACCTGTCACCTGTCACCTGTCACCTGTCACCTGTCACCTGTCACCTGTCACCTGTCGCCTGTCACCTGTCACCTGTCACCTGTCACCTGTGCCCTGTCAACTGTCACTGTCACATGTCACCTGTCACCTGTCACCTGTCACCTGTCACCTGTGCCCTGTCAACTGTCACCTGTCACCTGTCACCTGTCACCTGTCACCTGTCACCTGTCACCTGTCACCTGTCAACTGTCACCTGTCACCTGTCCCCTGTCAACTGTCACTGTCACATGTCACCTGTCACCTGTCACCTGTCACCTGTCACCTGTCACCTGTCACCTGTCACCTGTCACCTGTCACCTGTCACCTGTCACCTGTCACCTGTCACCTGTCACCTGTCACCTGTCACCTGTCACCTGTCACCTGTCACCTGTCAACTGTCAACTGTCACCTGTCACCTGTCACCTGTCACCTGTCACCTGTCACCTGTCACCTGTCACCTGTCACCTGTCACCTGTCACCTGTCACCTATCACCTGTCACCTGTCACCTGTCACCTATCACCTGTCACCTGTCACCTGTCACCTGTCACCTGTCACCTGTCACCTGTCACCTGTCACCTGTCACCTGTCACCTGTCACCTGTCACCTGTCACCTGTCACCTGTCACCTGTCACCTGACACCTGTCACCTGTCACCTGTCACCTGTCACCTGTCACCTGTCACCTATCTTCTGTCACCTGTCACCTGACACCTGTCACCTGTCACCTGTCACCTGTCACCTGTCACCTGACACCTGTCACCTGTCACCTGTCACCTGTCACCTGTCACCTGTCACCTATCTTCTGTCACCTGTCACCTGACACCTGTCACCTGTCACCTGTCACCTGTCACCTGTCACCTGTCACCTATCACTGGTCACCTGTCACCTGTCACCTGTCACCTGACACCTGTCACCTGTTATCTGTCACCTGTCACCTGTCACCTGTCACCTGTCACCTGTCACCTGACACCTGTCACCTGTCACCTGTCACCTGTCACCTGTCACCTGTCACCTGTCACCTATCTTCTGTCACCTGTCACCTGACACCTGTCACCTGTCACCTATCTTCTGTCACCTGTCACCTGACACCTGTCACCTGTCACCTGTCACCTGTCACCTGTCACCTGACACCTGTCACCTGTCACCTGTCACCTGTCACCTGTCACCTGTCACCTGTCACCTATCACTGGTCACCTGTCACCTGTCACCTGTCACCTGACACCTGTCACCTGTTATCTGTCACCTGTCACCTGTCACCTGTCACCTGTCACCTGTCACCTGTCACCTGTCACCTGTCACCTGTCACCTGTCACCTGTCACCTGACACCTGTCACCTGTCACCTGTCACCTGTCACCTGTCACCTGTCACCTGTCACCTATCTTCTGTCACCTGTCACCTGACACCTGTCACCTGTCACCTGTCACCTGTCACCTGTCACCTGTCACCTATCACTGGTCACCTGTCACCTGTCACCTGTCACCTGACACCTGTCACCTGTTATCTGTCACCTGTCACCTGTCACCTGTCACCTGTCACCTGTCACCTGTCACCTGTCACCTGTCACCTGTCACCTGTCACCTGTCACCTGTCACCTGTCACCTATCACCTGTCACCTGTCACCTGTCACCTATCACCTGTCACCTGTCACCTGTCACCTGTCACCTGTCACCTGTCACCTGTCACCTGTCACCTGTCACCTGTCACCTGTCACCTGTCACCTGTCACCTGTCACCTGTCACCTGTCACCTGTCACCTGTCACCTGTCACCTGACACCTGCCACCTGTCACCTGTCACCTGTCACCTGTCACCTGTCACCTGTCACCTATCTTCTGTCACCTGTCACCTGTCACATGTCACCTGTCATCTGTCACCTGTCACCTGTCACTGTCACCTGTCACCTGTCACCTGTCACCTGACACCTGTCACCTGTCACCTGTCACCTGTCACCTGTCACCTGTCACCTGTCACCTGTCACCTGTCACCTGTCACCTGTCACCTGTCACCTGTCACCTGTCACCTGTCACCTGTCACCTGTCACCTGTCACCTGTCACCTGTCACCTGTCACCTATCACCTGTCACCTGTCACCTGTCACCTGTCACCTGTCACCTGTCACCTGTCACCTGTCACCTGTCACCTGTCACCTATCACCTGTCACCTGTCACCTGTCACCTGTCACCTGTCACCTGTCACCTGTCACCTGTCACCTGTCACCTGTCACTGTCACCTGTCACCTGTCACCTGTCACCTGTCACCTGTCACCTGTCACCTGTCACTGTCACCTGTCACCTGTCACCTGTCACCTGTCACCTGTCACCTATCACCTGTCACCTGTCACCTGACACCTGTCACCTGTCACCTGTCACCTGTCACCTGTCACCTGACACCTGTCACCTGTCACCTGTCACCTGTCACCTGTCACCTGTCACCTATCTTCTGTCACCTGTCACCTGACACCTGTCACCTGTCACCTGTCACCTGTCACCTGTCACCTGTCACCTGTCACCTGTCACCTATCACCTGTCACCTGTCACCTGTCACCTGTCACCTGTCACCTGTCACCTGTCACCTGTCACCTGTCACCTGTCACCTGTCACCTGTCACCTGTCACCTGTCACCTGTCACCTGTCACCTGTCACCTGTCACCTGTCACCTGTCACCTGTCACCAGTCACCTGTCACCTGTCACCTGTCACCTGTCACCTGTCACCTGTCACCTGTCACCTGTCACCTGTCACCTGTCACCTGTCACCTGTCACCTGTCACCTGTCACCTGTCACCTGTCACCTGTCACCTGTCACCTGTCACCTGTCACCTGTCACCTGTCACCTGTCACCTGTCACCTGTCACCTGTCACTGTCACCTGTCAACTGTCACCTGTCACCGTCACCTGTCACCTGTCACCTGCCACCTGTCACCTGTCACCTGACACCTGTCACCTGTCACCTGTCACTGTCACCTGTCACCTGCAACCTGTCACCTATCACTTGTCACCTGTCACCTGACACCTGTCACCTGTCACCTGTCACCTATCACCTGTCACCTGTCACCTGTCACCTGTCACTGTCACCTGTCACCTGTCACCTGTCACCTATAACCTGTCACCTGTCACCTGTCACCTATCACTGGTCACCTGTCACCTGTCACCTGTCACCTGTCACCTGTCACCTGTCACCTGTCACCTGTCACCTGTCACCTGTCACCTGTCACCTGTCACCTGTCACCTGTCACCTGTCACCTGTCACCTGTCACCTGTCACCTGTCACCTGTCACCTGTCACCTGTCACCTGTCACCTGTCACCTGTCACCTGTCACCTGTCACCTGACACCTGTCACCTGTTATCTGTCACCTGTCACCTGTCACCTGTCACCTGTCACCTGTCACCTGTCACCTATCACCTGTCACCTGTCACCTGACACCTGTCACCTGTCACCTGTCACCTGTCACCTGTCACCTGACACCTGTCACCTGTCACCTGTCACCTGTCACCTGTCACCTGTCACCTATCTTCTGTCACCTGTCACCTGTCACATGTCACCTGTCATCTGTCACCTGTCACCTGTCACTGTCACCTGTCACCTGTCACCTGTCACCTGTCACCTGACACCTGTCACCTGTCACCTGTCACCTGTCACCTGTCGCCTGTCACCTATCTCCTGTCACCTGTCACCTGTCACTGTCACCTGACACCAGTCACCTGTCACCTGTCACCTGTCACCTGTCACCTGTCACCTGTCACCTGTGACGTGTCGCCTGTCACCTGTCACCTGTCCCCTGTGACCTGTCACCTGTCACCTGTCACCTGTCACCTGTCACCTGTCACCTGTCACCTGTCACCTGTCACCTGTCACTTGTCACCTGTCACCTGTCACCTGTCACCTGTCACCTGTCACCTATCACCTGTCACCTGTCACTGTCACCTGTCACCTGTCACCTGTCACCTGTCACCTGTCACCTGTCACCTGTCACCTATCACCTGTCACCTGTCACCTGTCACCTGTCACCTGTCACCTGTCACCTGTCACCTGTCACCTGTCACCTGTCACCTGTCACCTGTCACCTGTCACCTGTCACCTGTCACCTGTCACCTGTCACCTGTCACCTGTCACCTGTCACCTGTCACCTGTCACCTGTCACCTGTCACCTGACACCAGTCACCTGTCACCTGTCACCTGTCACCTGTCACCTGTCACCTGTCACCTGTCACCTGTCACCTGTCACCTGTCACCTGTCACCTGTCACCTGTCACCTGTCACCTGTCACCTGACACCTGTCACCTGTCACCTGTCACCTGTCACCTGTCACCTGTCACCTGTCACCTGTCAACTGTCACC
Source organism: Condylostylus longicornis (assembly GCF_029603195.1). Classification (NCBI taxonomy): domain Eukaryota; kingdom Metazoa; phylum Arthropoda; class Insecta; order Diptera; family Dolichopodidae; genus Condylostylus; species Condylostylus longicornis. Next base: position 41,650 of record NW_026578521.1, read on the forward strand.
TGTCACCTGTCACCTGTCACCTATCACCTGTCACCTGTCATCTGTCACTGTCACCTGTCAACTGTCAACTGTCACCTGTCACCTGTCACTGTCACCTGTCACCTGCAACCTGTCACCTATCACTTGTCACCTGTCACCTGACACCTGTCACCTGTCAGCTGTCACCTGTCACCTGTCACCTGTCACCTGTCACCTGTCACCTGTCACCTGTCACCTGTCACCTGTCACCTGTCACCTGTCACCTGTCACCTGTCACCTGTCACCTGTCACCTGTCACCTGTCACCTGTCACCTGTCACCTGTCACCTGTCACCTGACACCTGTCACCTGTCACCTATCACCTGTGACCTGTCACCTGTCACCTGTCACCTGTCACCTATCACCTGTCACCTGTCACCTGTCACCTGTCACATGACACCTGTCACCTGTCACCTGTCACCTGTCACCTGTCACCTGTCACCTGTCACCTGTCACCTGTCAACTGTCAACTGTCACCTGCCACCTGTCACCTGTTACCTGTCATATGTCACTGTCACCTGTCACCTGTCACTGTCACCTGTCATCTGTCACCTGTCACCTGTCACCTGTCACCTGTCACGTGTCGCCTGTCACCTGTCACCTGACACCTGTCACCTGTCACCTGTCACCTGTCACCTGTCACCTGTCACCTGTCACCTGTCACCTGTCACCTGTCACCTGTCACCTGTCACCTGTCACCTGTCACCTGTCACATGACACCTGTCACCTGTCACCTGTCACATGACACCTGTCACCTGTCACCTGTCACTCTCACCTGTCACCTGTCACCTGCAACCTGTCACCTATCACTTGTCACCTGTCACCTGACACCTGTCACCTGTCACCTATCACCTGTCACCTGTCACCTGTCACCTATCACCTGTCACCTGTCACCTGTCACCTGTCACCTGTCACCTGTCACCTATCACCTGTCACCTGTCACTGTCACCTGTCACCTGTCACCTATAACCTGTCACTGTCACCTGTCACCTGTCACCTATAACCTGTCACCTGTGACCTGTCACCTGTCACCTGTCACCTGTCACCTGTCACCTATCACCTGTCACCTGTCACCTGTCACCTGTCACCTGTCACCTGTCACCTGTCACCTGTCACCTGTCACCTGTCACCTGTCAACTGTCAACTGTCACCTGCCACCTGTCACCTGTTACCTGTCATATGTCACTGTCACCTGTCACCTGTCACTGTCACCTGTCATCTGTCACCTGTCACCTGTCACGTGTCGCCTGTCACCTGTCACCTGACACCTGTCACCTGTCACCTGTCACCTGTCACCTGTCACCTGTCACCTGTCACCTGTCACCTGTCACCTGTCACCTGTCACCTGTCACCTGTCACCTGTCACCTGTCACCTGTCACCTGTCACCTGTCACCTGTCACCTGTCACCTGTCACCTGTCACCTGTCACCTGTCACCTGTCACCTGTCACCTGTCACCTGTCACCTGTCACCTGTCACCTGTCACCTGTCACCTGACACCTGTCACCTGTCACCTATCACCTGTCACCTGTCACCTGTCACTGTCACCTGTCACCTGTCACCTGTCACCTGTCACCTGTCACCTGTCACCTGTCACCTGTCACCTGTCACCTGTCACCTGTCACCTGTCACCTGTCACCTGTCACCTGTCAACTGTCACCTGTCACCTGTCACCTGTCACCTGTCACCTATCACCTGTCATCTGTCACTGTCACCTGTCAACTGTCACCTGTCACCTGTCACTGTCACCTGTCACCTGCAACCTGTCACTTATCACTTGTCACCTGTCACCTGACACCTGTCACCTGTCACCTGTCACCTATCACCTGTCACCTGTCACCTGTCACCTATCACTGTCACCTGTCACCTGTCACCTATAACCTGTCACCTGTCACCTGTCACTTGTCACCTGTCACCTGTCACCTATCACCTGTCACCTGTCACCTGTCACATGACACCTGTCACCTGTCACCTGTCACTGTCACCTGTCACCTGTCACCTGCAACCTGTCACCTATCACTTGTCACCTGTCACCTGACACCTGTCACCTGTCACCTATCACCTGTCACCTGTCACCTGTCACCTATCACCTGTCACCTGTCACTGTCACCTGTCACCTATCACCTGTCACCTGTCACCTGTCACTTGTCACCTGTCACCTGTCACCTGTCACCTGTCACCTGACACCTGTCACCTGTCACCTGACACCTGTCACCTGTCACCTATCACCTGTCACCTGTCACCTGTCACCTGTCACCTGTCACCTGTCACCTGTCACCTGTCACCTGTCACCTGTCACCTGTCACCTGTCACCTGTCACCTGACACCTGTCACCTGTTATCTGTCACCTGTCACCTGTCACCTGTCACCTGTCACCTGTCACCTGTCACCTATCACCTGTCACCTGTCACCTGACACCTGTCACCTGTCACCTGTCACCTGTCACCTGTCACCTGACACCTGTCACCTGTCACCTGTCACCTGTCACCTGTCACCTGTCACCTATCTTCTGTCACCTGTCACCTGTCACATGTCACCTGTCATCTGTCACCTGTCACCTGTCACTGTCACCTGTCACCTGTCACCTGTCACCTGTCACCTGACACCTGTCACCTGTCACCTGTCACCTGTCACCTGTCGCCTGTCACCTATCTCCTGTCACCTGTCACCTGTCACTGTCACCTGACACCAGTCACTTGTCACCTGTCACCTGTCACCTGTCACCTGTCACCTGTCACCTGTGACGTGTCGCCTGTCACCTGTCACCTGTCACCTGTCCCCTGTGACCTGTCACCTGTCACCTGTCACCTGTCACCTGTCACCTGTCACCTGTCACCTGTCACCTGTCACCTGTCACCTGTCACCTGTCACCTGTCACCTGTCACCTGTCACCTGTCACCTGTCACCTGTCACCTGTCACCTGTCACCTGTCACCTGTCACCTGTGACCTGTCACCTGTGACCTGTCACTTGTCACCTGTCACCTGTCACCTGTCACCTGTCACCTGTCACCTGTCACCTGTCACCTGTCACCTGTCACCTGTCACCTGTCACCTGTCACCTGTCACCTGTCACCTGTCACGTGTCGCCTGTCACCTGTCACCTGTCACCTGACACCTGTCACCTGTCACCTGTCACCTGTCACCTGTCACCTATCACCTGTCACCTGTCACTGTCACCTGTCACCTGTCACCTGTCACCTGTCACCTGTCACCTGTCACCTGTCACCTATCACCTGTCACCTGTCACCTGTCACCTGTCACCTGTCACCTGTCACCTGTCACCTGTCACCTGTCACCTGTCACCTGTCACCTGTCACCTGTCACCTGTCACCTGTCACCTGTCACCTGTCACCTGTCACCTGTCACCTGTCACCTGACACCAGTCACCTGTCACCTGTCACCTGTCACCTGTCACCTGTCGCCTGTCGCCTGTCAACTGTCAACTGTCACCTGCCACCTGTCACGTGTCGCCTGTCACCTGTCACCTGACACCTGTCACCTGTCACCTGTCACCTGTCACCTGTCACCTGTCACCTGTCACCTGTCACCTGTCACCTGTCACCTGTCACCTGTCACCTGTCACCTGTCACCTGTCACCTGTCACCTGTCACCTGTCACCTGTTACCTGTCATATGTCACTGTCACCTGACACCTGTCACCTGACAACTGTCACCTGCCACCTGTCACCTGTCACCTGTCACCTGTCACCTGTCACCTGTCACCTGTCACCTGTCACCTGTCACCTGTCACCTGTCACCTGTCACCTGTCACCTGACACCTGTCACCTGTCACCTGTCACCTGTCACCTGTCACCTGTCACCTGTCACCTGTCACCTGTCACCTGTCACCTGTCAACTGTCACCTGTCACCTGTCACCTGTCACCTGTCACCTATCACCTGTCACCTGTCATCTGTCACTGTCACCTGTCAACTGTCACCTGTCACCTGTCACTGTCACCTGTCACCTGCAACCTGTCACCTATCACTTGTCACCTGTCACCTGACACCTGTCACCTGTCACCTGTCACCTGTCACCTGTCACCTGTCACCTGTCACCTGTCACCTGTCACCTGTCACCTGTCACCTGTCACCTGTCACCTGTCACCTGTCACCTGTCACCTGTCACCTGTCACCTGTCACCTGTCACCTGTCACCTGTCACCTGTCACCTGACACCTGTCACCTGTCACCTATCACCTGTGACCTGTCACCTGTCACCTGTCACCTGTCACCTATCACCTGTCACCTGTCACCTGTCACCTGTCACATGACACCTGTCACCTGTCACCTGTCACCTGTCACCTGTCACCTGTCAACTGTCAACTGTCACCTGCCACCTGTCACCTGTTACCTGTCATATGTCACTGTCACCTGTCACCTGTCACTGTCACCTGTCATCTGTCACCTGTCACCTGTCACCTGTCACGTGTCGCCTGTCACCTGTCACCTGACACCTGTCACCTGTCACCTGTCACCTGTCACCTGTCACCTGTCACCTGTCACCTGTCACCTGTCACCTGTCACCTGTCACCTGTCACCTGTCACCTGTCACCTGTCACATGTCACCTGTCACCTGTCACCTGTCACCTGTCACCTGTCACCTGTCACCTGTCACCTGTCACCTGTCACCTGTCACCTGTCACCTGTCACCTGTCACCTGTCACCTGACACCTGTCACCTGTCACCTATCACCTGTCACCTGTCACCTGTCACTGTCACCTGTCACCTGTCACCTGTCACCTGTCACCTGTCACCTGTCACCTGTCACCTGTCACCTGTCACCTGTCACCTGTCACCTGTCACCTGTCACCTGTCACCTGTCACCTATCACCTGTCATCTGTCACTGTCACCTGTCAACTGTCACCTGTCACCTGTCACTGTCACCTGTCACCTGCAACCTGTCACCTATCACTTGTCACCTGTCACCTGACACCTGTCACCTGTCACCTGTCACCTATCACCTGTCACCTGTCACCTGTCACCTATCACTGTCACCTGTCACCTGTCACCTATAACCTGTCACCTGTCACCTGTCACTTGTCACCTGTCACCTGTCACCTATCACCTGTCACCTGTCACCTGTCACCTGTCACATGACACCTGTCACCTGTCACCTGTCACATGACACCTGTCACCTGTCACCTGTCACTGTCACCTGTCACCTGTCACCTGCAACCTGTCACCTATCACTTGTCACCTGTCACCTGACACCTGTCACCTGTCACCTATCACCTGTCACCTGTCACCTGTCACCTATCACCTGTCACCTGTCACTGTCACCTGTCACCTATCACCTGTCACCTGTCACCTGTCACTTGTCACCTGTCACCTGTCACCTGTCACCTGTCACCTGTCACCTGTCACCTGTCACCTGACACCTGTCACCTGTCACCTGACACCTGTCACCTGTCACCTATCACCTGTCACCTGTCACCTGTCACTTGTCACCTGTCACCTGTCACCTGTCACTGTCACCTGTCACCTGCAACCTGTCACCTATCACTTGTCACCTGTCACCTGACACCTGTCACCTGTCACCTGTCACCTATCACCTGTCACCTGTCACCTGTCAACTGTCACCTGTCACCTGTCACCTGTCACCTGTCACCTATCACCTGTCACCTGTCATCTGTCACTGTCACCTGTCAACTGTCACCTGTCACCTGTCACTGTCACCTGTCACCTGCAACCTGTCACCTATCACTTGTCACCTGTCACCTGACACCTGTCACCTGTCACCTGTCACCTATCACCTGTCACCTGTCACCTGTCACCTGTCACCTGTCACTGTCACCTGTCACCTATAACCTGTCACCTGTCACCTGTCACCTGTCACCTATCACCTGTCACCTGTCACCTGTCACCTGTCACATGACACCTGTCACCTGTCACCTGTCACTGTCACCTGTCACCTGTCACCTGCAACCTGTCACCTATCACTTGTCACCTGTCACCTGACACCTGTCACCTGTCACCTGTCACCTATCACCTGTCACCTGTCACCTGTCACCTGTCACTGTCACCTGTCACCTATCACCTGTCACCTGTCACCTGTCACCTGTCACCTGTCACCTGTCACCTGTCACCTGTCACCTGTCACCTGTCACCTGTCACCTGTCGCCTGTCACCTGTCACCTGTCACCTGTCACCTGTGCCCTGTCAACTGTCACTGTCACATGTCACCTGTCACCTGTCACCTGTCACCTGTCACCTGTGCCCTGTCAACTGTCACCTGTCACCTGTCACCTGTCACCTGTCACCTGTCACCTGTCACCTGTCACCTGTCAACTGTCACCTGTCACCTGTCCCCTGTCAACTGTCACTGTCACATGTCACCTGTCACCTGTCACCTGTCACCTGTCACCTGTCACCTGTCACCTGTCACCTGTCACCTGTCACCTGTCACCTGTCACCTGTCACCTGTCACCTGTCACCTGTCACCTGTCACCTGTCACCTGTCACCTGTCACCTGTCAACTGTCAACTGTCACCTGTCACCTGTCACCTGTCACCTGTCACCTGTCACCTGTCACCTGTCACCTGTCACCTGTCACCTGTCACCTGTCAACTGTCACCTGTCACATGTCACCTGTCACCTGTCACCTGTCACCTGTCAACTGTCAACTGTCACCTGTCACCTGTCACCTGTCACCTGTCACCTGTCACCTGTCACCTGTCACCTGTCACCTGTCGCCTGTCACCTGTCACCTGTCACCTGTCACCTGTGCCCTGTCAACTGTCACTGTCACATGTCACCTGTCACCTGTCACCTGTCACCTGTCACCTGTCACCTGTCACCTGTCACCTGTCACCTGTCACCTGTCACCTGTCAACTGTCACCTGTCACCTGTCCCCTGTCAACTGTCACTGTCACCTGTCACCTGTCACCTGTCACCTGTCACCTGTCACCTGTTGCCTGTCACCTGTCACCTGTCACCTGTCACCTGTGCCCTGTCAACTGTCACTGTCACATGTCACCTGTCACCTGTCACCTGTCACCTGTCACCTGTCACCTGTCACCTGTCACCTGTCACCTGTCACCTGTCACCTGTCAACTGTCACCTGTCACCTGTCCCCTGTCAACTGTCACTGTCACATGTCACCTGTCACCGGTCACCTGTCACCTGTCACCTGTCACCTGTCACCTGTCACCTGTCAACTGTCAACTGTCACCTGTCACCTGTCACCTGTCACCTGTCACCTGTCACCTGTCACCTGTCACGTGTCACCTGTCAACTGTCACCTGTCACATGTCACCTGTCACCTGTCACCTGTCACCTGTCAACTGTCAACTGTCACCTGTCACCTGTCACCTGTCACCTGTCACCTGTCACCTGTCACCTGTCACCTGTCACCTGTCGCCTGTCACCTGTCACCTGTCACCTGTCACCTGTCACCTGTGCCCTGTCAACTGTCACTGTCACATGTCACCTGTCACCTGTCACCTGTCACCTGTCACCTGTCACCTGTCACCTGTCACCTGTCACCTGTCACCTGTCACCTGTCACCTGTCACCTGTCACCTGTCACCTGTCACCTGTCACCTGTCAACTGTCACCTGTCACCTGTCCCCTGTCAACTGTCACTGTCACATGTCACCTGTCACCTGTCACCTGTCACCTGTCACCTGTCACCTGTCACCTGTCACCTGTCACCTGTCACCTGTCACCTGTCACCTGTCACCTGTCACCTGTCACCTGTCACCTGTCACCTGTCAACTGTCACCTGTCACCTGTCACCTGTCACCTGTCACCTGTCACCTGTCAACTGTCAACTGTCACCTGTCACCTGTCACCTGTCACCTGTCACCTGTCACCTGTCACCTGTCACCTGTCACCTGTCACCTGTCACCTGTCACCTGTCACCTGTCAACTGTCACCTGTCACATGTCACCTGTCACCTGTCACCTGTCACCTGTCAACTGTCAACTGTCACCTGTCACCTGTCACCTGTCACCTGTCACATGTCACCTGTCACCTGTCACCTGTCACCTGTCACCTGTCACCTGTCGCCTGTCACCTGTCACCTGTGCCCTGTCAACTGTCACTGTCACATGTCACCTGTCACCTGTCACCTGTCACCTGTCACCTGTCACCTGTCACCTGTCACCTGTCACCTGTCACCTGTCACCTGTCACCTGTCAACTGTCACCTGTCACCTGTCCCCTGTCAACTGTCACTGTCACCTGTCACCTGTCACCTGTCACCTGTCACCTGTCACCTGTCACCTGTTGCCTGTCACCTTTCACCTGTCACCTGTCACCTGTGCCCTGTCAACTGTCACTGTCACATGTCACCTGTCCCCTGTCAACTGTCACTGTCACATGTCACCTGTCACCGGTCACCTGTCACCTGTCACCTGTCACCTGTCACCTGTCAACTGTCAACTGTCACCTGTCACCTGTCACCTGTCACCTGTCACCTGTCACCTGTCACCTGTCACCTGTCACCTGTCACCTGTCAACTGTCACCTGTCACATGTCACCTGTCACCTGTCACCTGTCACCTGTCACCTGTCAACTGTCAACTGTCACCTGTCACCTGTCACCTGTCACCTGTCACCTGTCACCTGTCACCTGTCACATGTCACCTGTCACCTGTCACCTGTCACCTGTCACCTGTCAACTGTCAACTGTCACCTGTCACCTGTCACCTGTCACCTGTCACCTGTGCCCTGTCAACTGTCACTGTCACATGTCACCTGTCACCTGTCACCTGTCACCTGTCACCTGTCACCTGTGCCCTGTCAACTGTCACTGTCACATGTCACCTGTCACCTGTCACCTGTCACCTGTCACCTGTCACCTGTCACCTGTCACCTGTCACCTGTCACCTGTCACCTGTCACCTGTCAACTGTCACCTGTCACCTGTCCCCTGTCAACTGTCACTGTCACCTGTCACCTGTCACCTGTCACCTGTCACCTGTCACCTGTCACCTGTCACCTGTCACCTGTCACCTGTCACCTGTCACCTGTCCCCTGTCAACTGTCACTGTCACATGTCACCTGTCACCGGTCACCTGTCACCTGTCACCTGTCACCTGTCACCTGTCAACTGTCAACTGTCACCTGTCACCTGTCACCTGTCACCTGTCACCTGTCACCTGTCACCTGTCACCTGTCACCTGTCACCTGTCACCTGTCACCTGTCACCTGTCACCTGTCACCTGTCACCTGTCACCTGTCACCTGTCACCTGTCACCTGTCAACTGTCACCTGTCACCTGTCCCCTGTCAACTGTCACTGTCACATGTCACCTGTCACCGGTCACCTGTCACCTGTCACCTGTCACCTGTCACCTGTCACCTGTCACCTGTCACCTGTCCCCTGTCAACTGTCACTGTCACCTGTCACCTGTCACCTGTCACCTGTCACCTGTCACCTGTCACCTGTCACCTGTCACATGTCACCTGTCACCTGTCACCTGTCACCTGTCACCTGTCAACTGTCAACTGTCACCTGTCACCTGTCCCCTGTCAACTGTCACTGTCACATGTCACCTGTCACCGGTCACCTGTCACCTGTCACCTGTCACCTGTCCCCTGTCAACTGTCACTGTCACATGTCACCTGTCACCGGTCACCTGTCACCTGTCACCTGTCACCTGTCACCTGTCACCTGTCACCTGTCACCTGTCCCCTGTCAACTGTCACTGTCACATGTCACCTGTCACCGGTCACCTGTCACCTGTCACCTGTCACCTGTCACCTGTCAACTGTCACCTGTCACCTGTCCCCTGTCAACTGTCACTGTCACATGTCACCTGTCACCTGTCAACTGTCACCTGTCACCTGTCCCCTGTCAACTGTCACTGTCACATGTCACCTGTCACCGGTCACCTGTCACCTGTCACCTGTCACCTGTCACCTGTCACCTGTCACCTGTCACCTGTCCCCTGTCAACTGTCACTGTCACCTGTCACCTGTCACCTGTCACCTGTCACCTGTCACCTGTCACCTGTTGCCTGTCACCTTTCACCTGTCACCTGTCACCTGTCAACTGTCACTGTCACATGTCACCTGTCCCCTGTCAACTGTCACTGTCACATGTCACCTGTCACATGTCACCTGTCACCTGTCACCTGTCACCTGTCACCTGTCACCTGTCGCCTGTCACCTGTCACCTGTGCCCTGTCAACTGTCACTGTCACATGTCACCTGTCACCTGTCACCTGTCACCTGTCACCTGTCACCTGTCACCTGTCACCTGTCACCTGTCACCTGTCACCTGTCACCTGTCAACTGTCACCTGTCACCTGTCCCCTGTCAACTGTCACTGTCACCTGTCACCTGTCACCTGTCACCTGTCACCTGTCACCTGTCACCTGTCACCTGTCACCTGTCACCTGTCACCTGTCACCTGTCACCTGTCACCTGTCAACTGTCACCTGTCACCTGTCCCCTGTCAACTGTCACTGTCACATGTCACCTGTCACCGGTCACCTGTCACCTGTCACCTGTCACCTGTCACCTGTCAACTGTCAACTGTCACCTGTCACCTGTCACCTGTCACCTGTCACCTGTCACCTGTCACCTGTCACCTGTCACCTGTCACCTGTCACCTGTCAACTGTCACCTGTCACATGTCACCTGTCACCTGTCACCTGTCACCTGTCACCTGTCAACTGTCAACTGTCACCTGTCACCTGTCACCTGTCACCTGTCACCTGTCACCTGTCACCTGTCACCTGTCACCTGTCGCCTGTCACCTGTCACCTGTCACCTGTGCCCTGTCAACTGTCACTGTCACATGTCACCTGTCACCTGTCACCTGTCACCTGTCACCTGTCACCTGTCACCTGTCACCTGTCACCTGTCACCTGTCACCTGTCAACTGTCAACTGTCACCTGTCACCTGTCACCTGTCACCTGTCACCTGTCACCTGTCACCTGTCACCTGTCACCTGTCACCTGTCACCTGTCAACTGTCACCTGCCACATGTCACCTGTCACCTGTCACCTGTCACCTGTCAACTGTCAACTGTCACCTGTCACCTGTCACCTGTCACCTGTCACCTGTCACCTGTCACCTGTCACCTGTCACCTGTCACCTGTCACCTGTCACCTGTCACCTGTCAACTGTCACCTATCACCTGTCACCTGTCACCTGTCACCTGTCACCTGTCACCTGTCACCTGTCAACTGTCACCTGTCACCTGTCCCCTGTCAACTGTCACTGTCACATGTCACCTGTCACCTGTCACCTGTCACCTGTCAACTGTCTGCTGTCACCTGTCAACTGTCACCTGTCACCTGTCACCTGTCACCTCTCACCTGTCACCTGTCACCTGTCACCTGTCACCTGTCTCCTGTCACCTGTCACCTGTCACCTGTCACCTGTCACCTGTCACCTGTCTCCTGTCACCTGTCACCTGTCACCTGTCACCTGTCACCTGTCACCTGTCACCTGTCACCTGTCAACTGTCACCTGTCACCTGTCTCCTGTCAACTGTCACTGTCACATGTCACCTGTCACCTGTCACCTGTCACCTGTCAACTGTCACCTGTCACCTGTCACCTGTCACCTGTCACCTGTCACCTGTCACCTGTCACCTGTCACCTGTCACCTGTCACCTGTCACCTGTCACCTGTCACCTGTCACCTGTCAACTGTCACCTGTCACCTGTCCCCTGTCAACTGTCACCTTTCACCTGTCACCTGTCACCTGTCACCTGTCTCCTGTCACCTGTCACCTGTCACCTGTCACCTGTCACCTGTCAAGTGTCAGCTGTCTCCTGTCACCTGTCACCTGTCACCTGTCACCTGTCACCTGTCACCTGTCAACTGTCACCTGTCACCTGTCCCCTGTCAACTGTCACTGTCACATGTCACCTGTCACCTGTCACCTGTCACCTGTCAACTGTCTGCTGTCACCTGTCAACTGTCACCTGTCACCTGTCACCTGTCACCTTTCTCCTGTCACCTGTCACCTGTCACCTGTCTCCTGTCACCTGTCACCTGTCACCTGTCACCTGTCACCTGTCACCTGTCACCTGTCTCCTGTCACCTGTCACCTGTCACCTGTCACCTTTCTCCTGTCACCTGTCACCTGTCACCTGTCTCCTGTCACATGTCACCTGTCACCTGTCACCTGTCACCTGTCACCTGTCACCTGTCTCCTGTCACCTGTCACCTGTCACCTGTCACCTGTCACCTGTCACCTGTCACCTGTCACCTGTCACCTGTCACCTGTCACCTGTCACCTGTCACCTTTCACCTGTCACCTGTCACCTGTCACCTGTCACCTGTCACCTGTCACCTGTCTCCTGTCACCTGTCACCTGTCACCTGTCAACTGTCACCTGTCACCTGCCCCTGTCAACTGTCACTGTCACATGTCACCTGTCACCTGTCACCTGTCACCTGTCAACTGTCACCTGTCACCTGTCACCTGTCACCTGTCACCTGTCACCTGTCACCTGTCACCTGTCACCTGTCACCTGTCACCTGTCAACTGTCACCTGTCACCTGTCCCCTGTCAACTGTCACCTTTCACCTGTCACCTGTCACCTGTCTCCTGTCACCTGTCACCTGTCACCTGTCACCTGTCACCTGTCACCTGTCTCCTGTCACCTGTCACCTGTCACCTGTCACCTGTCACCTGTCACCTGTCACCTGTCACCTGTCAACTGTCACCTGTCACCTGTCCCCTGTCAACTGTCACTGTCACATGTCACCTGTCACCTGTCACCTGTCACCTGTCAACTGTCACCTGTCACCTGTCACCTGTCACCTGTCACCTGTCACCTGTCACCTGTCACCTGTCACCTGTCACCTTTCACCTGTCAAGTGTCACTGTCACCTGTCACCTTTAAACTGTCTCCTGTCACCTGTCAACTGTCAACTGTCACCTGTCACCTGTCACCTTTCACTTGTCAACCGTCACATGTCACCTGTCACCTGTCACCTGTCACCTGTCACCTGTCACCTGTCACCTGTCACCTGTCAACTGTCACCTGCCACCTGTCCCCTATCAACTGTCACTGTCACATGTCACCTGTCACCTGTCACCTGTCAACTGTCACCTGTCACCTGTCACCTGTCACCTGTCACCTGTCACCTGTCACCTGTCACCTGTCACCTGTCACCTGTCACCTGTCACCTGTCACCTGTCACCTGTCACCTGTCACCTGTCACCTGTCACCTGTCACCTGTCACCTGTCACATGTCACCTGTCACCTGTCACCTGTCACATGTTAACTGTCACCTGTCACCTGTCACCTGTCACCTGTCACCTGTCACCTGTCACCTGTCTCCTGTCACCTGTCACCTGTCACCTGTCACCTGTCACCTGTCACCTGTCACCTGTCAACTGTCACCTGTCACCTGTCCCCTGTCAACTGTCACTGTCACATGTCACCTGTCACCTGTCACCTGTCACCTGTCACCTGTCACCTGTCAACTGTCACCTGTCACCTGTCACCTGTCACCTGTCACCTGTCACCTGTCACATGTCCCCTGTCACCTGTCACCTGTCACCTGTCACCTGTCACCTGTCACCTGTCACCTGTCACCTGTCACCTGTCACCTGTCACCTGTCACCTGTCACCTGTCACCTGTCAACTGTCACCTGTCACCTGTCCCCTGTCAAGTGTCACTGTCACATGTCACCTGTCACCTGTCACCTGTCCCCTGTCAACTGTCAACTGTCACCTGTCACCTGTCACCTGTCACCTGTCACCTGTCACCTGTCACCTGTCACCTGTCACCTGTCACCTGTCACCTGTCACCTGTCACCTGTCACCTGTCACCTGTCACCTGTCAACTGTCACCTGTCACCTGTCACCTGTCACCTGTCACCTGTCACATGTTAACTGTCACCTGTCACCTGTCACCTGTCACCTGTCACCTGTCACCTGTCACCTGTCACCTGTCTCCTGTCACCTGTCACCTGTCACCTGTCACCTGTCACCTGTCACCTGTCACCTGTCACCTGTCAACTGTCACCTGTCACCTGTCACCTGTCACCTGTCACCTGTCACCTGTCACCTGTCACCTGTCAACTGTCACCTGTCACCTGTCCCCTGTCAACTGTCACTGTCACATGTCACCTGTCACCTGTCACCTGTCACCTGTCACCTGTCACCTGTCAACTGTCACCTGTCACCTGTCACCTGTCACCTGTCACCTGTCACCTGTCACCTGTCACCTGTCCCCTGTCACCTGTCACCTGTCACCTGTCACCTGTCACCTGTCACCTGTCACCTGTCACCTGTCACCTGTCACCTGTCACCTGTCACCTGTCACCTGTCAACTGTCACCTGTCACCTGTCCCCTGTCAAGTGTCACTGTCACATGTCACCTGTCACCTGTCACCTGTCCCCTGTCAACTGTCAACTGTCACCTGTCACCTGTCACCTGTCACCTGTCACCTGTCACCTGTCACCTGTCACCTGTCACCTGTCACCTGTCACCTGTCAACTGTCACCTGTCACCTGTCCCCTGTCAACTGTCACTGTCACATGTCACCTGTCACCTGTCACCTGTCACCTGTCACCTGTCTCCTGTCACCTGTCACCTGTCACCTGTCACCTGTCACCTGTCACCTGTCACCTGTCAACTGTCACCTGTCACCTGTCCCCTGTCAACTGTCACTGTCACATGTCACCTGTCACCTGTCACCTGTCACCTGTCACCTGTCACCTGTCAACTGTCACCTGTCACCTGTCACCTGTCACCTGTCACCTGTCACCTGTCACCTGTCCCCTGTCACCTGTCACCTGTCACCTGTCAACTGTCACCTGTCACCTGTCACC
>NW_026578522.1:22500-24257 GCF_029603195.1 Condylostylus longicornis
TTTTAATGATTATAAAAAACAATTAGAATCGCTCTATCTCTTCTAGTTTAGCCACAAATCGAGTTTAAAGTTTTTATAAAAAAAAAAAAAAAAAAAAAAAAAAAAATTTTTTTTTTAATGATTATAAAAAGCAATTAGAATCGCTCTATCTCTTCTAGTTTAGCCGCAAATCGAGTTTAAAGTTTTTATAAAAAAAAAAAAAAAAATTTTTTTTTTAATGATTATAAAAAACAACTAGAATCGCTCTATCTCTTCTAGTTTAGCCGCAAATCGAGTTTAAAGTTTTTATAAAAAAAAAAAATTTTTTTTTTAATGATTATAAAAAACAATTAGAATCGCTCTATCTCTTCTAGTTTAGCCGCAAATCGAGTTTAAAGTTTTTATAAAAAAAAAAAAAAAAAAAAAAAATTTTTTTTTTAATGATTATAAAAAACAATTAGGATCGCTCTATCTCTTCTAGTTTAGCCACAAATCGAGTTTAAAGTTTTTATAAAAAAAAAAAAAAAAAAAAAAAAAAAAATTTTTTTTTTAATGATTATAAAAAACAATTAGGATCGCTCTATCTCTTCTAGTTTAGCCACAAATCGAGTTTAAAGTTTTTATAAAAAAAAAAAAAAAAAAAAAATTTTATTTTAATGATTATAAAAAACAATTAGAATCGCTCTATCTCTTCTAGTTTAGCCGCAAATCGAGTTTAAAGTTTTTATAAAAAAAAAAAAAAAAAAAAAAAATTTTTTTTTTAATGATTATAAAAAACAATTAGGATCGCTCTATCTCTTCTAGTTTAGCCACAAATCGAGTTTAAAGTTTTTATAAAAAAAAAAAAAAAAAAAAAAAAAAAAAATTTTTTTTTTAATGATTATAAAAAACAATTAGAATCGCTCTATCTCTTTTAGTTTAGCCGCAAATCGAGTTTAAAGTTTTTATAAAAAAAAAAAAAAAAAAAAAAAAAAAATTTTTTTTTAATGATTATAAAAAACAATTAGAATCGCTCTATCTCTTCTAGTTTAGCCACAAATCGAGTTTAAAGTTTTTATAAAAAAAAAAAATTTTTTTTTTAATGATTATAAAAAACAATTAGAATCGCTCTATCTCTTCTAGTTTAGCCGCAAAACGCATTTAAAGTTTTTAAAAAAAAAAAAAAAAAAAAAAAAAAAAATTTATTTTTTTTTTAATGATCACAAAACAATTAGAATCGCTCTATCTCTTCTAGTTTAGCCACAAATCGAGTTTAAAGTTTTTATAAAAAAAAAAAAAAAAAAAAAAAAAAAAAATTTTTTTTTTAATGATTATAAAAAGCAATTAGAATCGCTCTATCTCTTCTAGTTTAGCCGCAAATCGAGTTTAAAGTTTTTATAAAAAAAAAAAAAAAAAAATTTTTTTTTTAATGATTATAAAAAACAATTAGAATCGCTCTATCTCTTCTAGTTTAGCCGCAAAACGCATTTAAAGTTTTTAAAAAAAAAAAAAAAAAAAAAAAAAAAAATTTATTTTTTTTTTAATGATCACAAAACAATTAGAATCGCTCTATCTCTTCTAGTTTAGCCGCAAATCGAGTTTAAAGTTTTTATAAAAAAAAAAAAATTTTTTTTTAATGATTATAAAAAACAATTAGAATCGCTCTATCTCTTCTAGTTTAGCCGCAAATCGAGTTTAAAGTTTTTATAAAAAAAAAAAAAAAAAAAAAAAAAAATTTTTTTTTTAATGATTATAAAAAACAATTAGAATCGCTCTATCTCTTCTAGTTTAGCCGCAAA
>NW_026578523.1:0-22428 GCF_029603195.1 Condylostylus longicornis
AGAGATCCAGTGGAAAATTTATGGAAGACGACTTCGAGAGATTGATGAAAAGAACGAGAGCAGGATCCCAAAAACGTTCAAACTCCATCAACTCGTCCTTGTTCGCGCAACTGAATACGATAAATTCAGGATAGCACACGCAACAAACCAACACCAACATAAACTCATTCCTAAATGGTCACTTCCACATCGAGTTTTAGAAGTTTTTCCTGGGGAGAAGAAAGCCTTAGTACGCGATATACTAACTGGCAAGGAACGGATTATCCACATTGAAAATGCCCGCTTCATTGAAGAGCCAAAAGCGTTTGTTCAACGAGAAGAATGGGAGCAGATCATTTCAAAATCCGCCGAAACAATGTTTGACCCTGAATTCCGGGAGCAAAAGCTAAAAGAATTCTGGGAAGAAGTTCATGCTCCACAAGAGGAGGTGTTGCGACGGGCTACCAAAAGATTCCGCGTCGAGTAGTAGCCAACGTTTTGGAGGGGATTGTGACATGACTGTCAACTTGCTGCAACTCTTAAAACGTTGTCTACACTCATGCGTCATCCCCATGTGTCTCACGACCAGCTACCATTCACTTCCAATCTTTGCCCACTCTCTCCTAGAACGTGCAATCTGACCATCTCAACTGGCGTCTAGCACAATGCATTTCGTCGAATTCTCCCAATCTGCTGTGGATCTTTTCATGGAGTCGAAGAACCACTTCCTCGCAATTTATTTCAACTCCATAGCCCCAATTCTTTTTTATACGTCCATTTTATTCGCCATCATGGCATCCATTTCTGCCATGCGCACAATGTATCCCTACTTGTGTGCTTTTTTCAATTTTTCTCGATGGATTGTCCTTTTTTTATCTTGCATTTTCATCGTTCGCACAACATTTATCGTCCTCCCTATTTTTTTCGACTTTGTCAATACTTCTTACCAACACTTCCTTGACAGTCTTGACAGACATCTCCACACTATCACTACCAAAGTCAACGAGTCCATCACCACTATCACAAGTGGGAATATCACTAGCTCTCCCACCTCGCTGAACGAACCGAACTTCTCCCTTGTGTTAGTTGGTGCAATCACCCTCCTTTATGTTCTTTATTATGCCTTGCCATCCCTTTTGACCTTAGCACACATGAGCACGTCAGAGTAGGAGACTCTTCCCTTTTTGACAAGGGGTGATAGGGGTCGTACGGAATCGTGGGACAAGCTGGTAAGCCAGGGTAATCATGGCTCTCGACGGTAATTAATAGTAGGGCCAACAGTGCCCACTTAAATTTAGTGTTGTTAAAAAGGGGGGTGGATGAAAAACACAATGAAATCATTGTTAAAATCACCGATTGGTGGGGAAATAAATAACCACCTAAATCGGCCAAGACGGGTGAAATGTCGTTGCTGAAGGGACGGATCTCAGCAAAAAAAGAGATTGGGGGGGTGGATGGATGGCATGGCCGGTTTCCGACTAAAAACCGGTCGCAGAGGGTGGATGCAAGAGGTGGTGGTGAGAGTGGAGATAACGGCCAAGCTTGTAACGGTCCTGGGTCCCTTTGGGTCAGTGCATCTGCCAAGGGTTATTAACCCAGTTAACAATTGACTTCCTCCTTGAAGCAATTGTCGCGTCTTTGAGGTTGGCGGCCAGGTTGAGGTTCATCTTGGGTTGGGGGGCCTGCGGAGAAGGAACGGGTCTGTTGCTCATTCGGGGGTCAGACCGGGCCTGCTGCCCCACAGAGTTGATGTTGGAAGCAGAAGACGAGACCTCACGCCTATTTTCCGTTGCTTCGTGCCGGGCCAGCTTCGAAGGGAGGGCCCCGTTGTTATCAACGAACCGATGTAACGATCTTGGGCGACATCCCATCGTCCCTCGGGTGCTCTTATCATCTGGAACCATAGAGCATAATAGGCCTAGACCTCTAGCAATTGATGAGGGAGTTAGCGGTACAAAAACGTCCAAAAACGATCAATACTGCCACACATTTCTTCAAGAACTCTGTATTGATCCTTTTCGCCCTATTCAACATTTTTCCAAACTTTCGAGGCTATGAATAGAGGTTCTTGAGTATTAAGATCGGCTGAACACCAAAGACCAAGGAGACTTATGATCCCATCTTATTGGCTGAAGAATGGGAAGAAAATGTGGCGTAAATTGCATTACATGAAGAATTTGGCGAAGAAAACGAAAGCTTCAACTTCATTTGATCTGGATGGTAAACTTGAAACCCACAACTTGGAGATTCGAAGCTTAACATCTTTCCCGTTTGGCTACACATGAGCTGTATAGAGTTTTCTGGCTGGAACATGATGTAATATGCCTGTCCGTTGGAGCCTACAAAATCGATCGAAACAATATCAAACAGCCGGGGAGCTTTCAAGTCTCCCAACCCTTTATGTGGCGATCGAAGGGGTTTCAAGGCATTGCAGATAACGCACGAGTTAACGAAATCTGTCACATCTTTTGGTAGAGACGGCCACCAAACGAACTTCTTGATACGGTTTAAAGTGCGCGTGATCCCTTGGTGTCCTCCGAACTTACTAGCGTGGAACCACATCAATACCTGCGCACGGTATTTTGATGGCACAAACACACGTCTCGACACTCTTCCGTAAGGAACTCCTTTGTACCAGTCGAGCACTCCTTCGGGTAATTCTGCTGCGTCACGCTGCGCTTCCTCCTTCATCTCTGCTGGCGACGGAAGGCTGTATTCTTGTGATGTTTCGTGCACCAAGTGGAATACTGCCGGCACATAAATATGCTCTGGAATGCCTGAATCATCATCTTCTGGCACTGATCTTGACAACCAATCTGCGCAACACCATTGTGCCGACCGTCAACCCTTCTCACAATTGGAAGTAATTCGCAGCTGCACAAAAGGCGAGGACACTCTTCTTCTCCCTGGGTGCCACTGCCTTCCCTAACGCTTTGACCTTCGCTGGGTCGGGAAGTAGAGTTCCTTGGCGGACCCAATGCCCGAGGTAAAGCAATTCCTCTCTCAAGAAATACGCCTTGTGCAAATTCACGAAGAATCCACCCTTTCTGAGACACTCGAATACCTGCCGCAGCACTTTCACGTGCGAGGCGACATCATCAGTGAAAATCATAATATCATCAATGTAGACACTAACGTGACCCTTGTCAATAACCGTCCGCAGCGCCTTCTCAACAGCACGTTGAAAGGTGCTCGGACTCACTTTCAGCCCAAATGGCATTACTGTCCAGACGAAGACACCCCTTTCAGGCGCAACGAACCCGGTATACTGTTGTGATTCCTCGTGCAGTGAAACGTTCCAAAATCCCCAGTTCAGGTCGACTAAACTGAACACCTTGGCGCCTGACAGACGATCCTGGGCATTCGGAATTTGATATCCATCGCTTGTTGTCAGTGAATTAACGTAGCGGTAATCCATCACCAGTCTCCACTTCGTGCTTCGTGGCTTAGGAACCAAATGGCAAGCTGCTACCCAATTGCAATCTGGCACCAGCTTTCAACAAATCATCAATTTGGCGATTTAGCTCTCCTCGCAGATGGATTGGTGTTGGTCGCGCTCTCACTCTTTTGGGTGGGCCTTTAACTTCAATACTCATCTTGACCGTTGTACATCTCCCCGTACGCGGGTTTTCCCAAAGAATATGCACCGTACGCGGGTTTTCCCAAAGATCTGCATATTCGAGAACCAGCTCCTTCAGCTTGTTTCTCTCATCTGAAAACACCATATAACCACCTTCACACTTTCGCCGCACTCTCGTACGATTTTTGCTAGACAGTGTGTGGATTCTCCTCCCCTATGCTAAAGGCTTGCAGTCTCTGGCTTCTTGCATTTGGGTGATCAATCCAAACCAAGCCAGCACCTAAGTGCAACACAATTCCAAGAGCACGCATCAAGTCCCTTCCAGCAATTGTGTCAGCGTCTTCGTCAAATACGGCAAACGACGTAAAAACAATGCTGCCCCCTAGGGATACCGCTACTTCCTTTGTCTTCTTATGCTTTTTCGTACATCCCCGCACGTCTCGTATCACGATCATCTGAGCTTTAGGATCCACCTCTATCCCAAGCTCGGCCGCGCACTCTGCGGAGATACATGATATTTCAGCACCAGAATCCAGTAGCATTTCACATTCAACGCCATTGATTCTAGCGCTCACCACAGGAGCCCCACTCTTTCGGGACATCACTTCGATGTCAACCTTCTTGGCATCATACACTTGATCCGGGTCCTCTAACCCGCAATTTTCATCATCTGGAAGCTCAAAATCTTCCTCCACCTCTTCCACAACGCCCACTTGCGTTGCTTCTTGTATTACTCGTTGGCGTGCTGCCTGCTTCGATCAGAACCAAACTGAAGGATAAAAGTTCACTGTCTTAGCGCTTGTCCAGTCCCTACATGCTCCATGTGTCTCGCTGTGGCAACACAATCAGTTCTTGAGTTTTTTTGCTCTGTTCCTCAACTCATCAATTTTGACACAAATCAACCTCTGCCCACAGCGATGAGTACCAACACGCTCCTCCAAATATTGGACCTCGTCGGAACGATAATCAGTCCGACGACTTTGTATTTTATTTCAGTACCATTGAGTTTGGCATTTGCCATCTTTATTTTTGTACAAGTCTATCCCTTTGTCCGTAGGACCCTGGTGGTCTTATTTATTATTAGCGGACTTGCGGCCTCTGCCATCGTTGGGAGAACCATTTACGTTGTCACCCCAATCCTGTACCGTACGTTTTGGACTTCTCTGTGGACCGCCATCGACGCTTATGACCAGAAGCTCTCCCACTGGGGTGATGGAGTATCAACTACCATCATTGAATCTACCCCATCACAAGTTTCCAATGGACCATGGACCCCCATTGCATTCGGTATACTCGCGTTGTCTGTGTGGTTACAGCGAGGACCTTTCCACTCGTTTCGCTGGTGGCTTTGTCAATACATTTCTCTTTTGGCGCGCGTATCGGTTCCTCGCACTTTCGTTGCTTTTATGCGTTGTTTCTAACAACCGGTTCACCAGTCCAGCCACCGCCTCAAGTTGTGCAGGGATTGTATTATCGATGGGCTGCTCGATAAGAATTGCCTTTTGTTTTGGAGTAGCAATTAAACGCCGCTCTCCGCATTTGTCCTTTAAAACTTCACTTCGGCAAGTGATGGAGAAATGGCCATTCTTTCCGCACTTTTCACACTTTGCTGTTTCTTTATGTGGGCATTGGACTTTCATATGTTCCCCATTGCAAACAAAACACCTGATTCTGGACCGGTAATTCATCTGTATGCTGTTTTGCATTTTCTTCAGAGCCAAACTCCAATGAGTCCTCCATTTCCAATGCCACCGAAAAAAACTCCTGCACCGTAAATTCCCGATTCAAATAAATGCGCTTTAAATGCTTTGCAACTTCCAATGGGACAAGACTGTAAGCCATTTGCCTGAATTGAGCATCTCCCATCACCCGATGTCGCGACCTTCTGTCGCACAAGAATGTATAATTCTGCACATGTCCGGTGAACTGAGCGAAAGACTGAAAAACTGTTGCTTCCCGCTTTAATGTAAACAAAGAGCGCTCATAATTCTCCAGCGTTGCATTTCCTCGAAAGATCTTTCTTCCAATCGCATCCGCAACATCTTCAACACAAATTTCCCACATAACGGTAGGACCGAATTTAAAACCAAACGTAATTGAGGGGTTGTTGACAATTGCATTACTTTTACCATGGTGGTTGCCGTTACACCATGCGCCAAAACTTTAAATGATGCGTCATCAAACCAGTCTTCCATTTCGATTTCATCCTTTGGCTCAAATGGCTTGAAATCCAATTGGTTTCGCCATTTTGCTATTGTCCACGTTGCTGAACCTGATAATTCTTCTTCGGGGAACCGTCCTCTTCTTTCAGCGGGGTCAACAAATGGCGACTCTCAAGACTTGCGCTCCTGATTCCCGGAGCAGCCCCCAGTTGACCTGAGAAGCCGTCTTGTAGTCCTTGTTGGTTGGCAACCCCGGATCCGCTGGGTGTTGCCGGCTCTTCAATTGTGGGCAGCTGCTATAGGTATGCCCGGGATTCTCCCCCAATTATCTCGTCAATCGCTTGCATGTCCATTGCAGTTCTCGTAAAAAAAACAACCACACGAACAAGAAAAGCAAACAAAAGGAAAAAGGCCAGTAAGCCCATGCGATCTGTCTGTGCTTGGGAAGCGGGTACTGCTTTGGAATCCAAACTCTTGCGAGGCACCTGAAACACTAATGGAGAGAGGGATCATGAAAGTAGCGTAAATACAGATCAGCGGGATCCAATGTAGAAGATATAGATGGAGTAGTGCTGCTGGAGTGGCGTACGAATGTTTGTGGCTTTGAGCACGTAGTTTTTTAGTCTTCAGCGAGGCAGTTGAACTCAGGAAAGACAATTCTCTGGGGAACTGAGATTTTTTGTAGCATTTAGGTTTTCTGCTGCGCCTAAGTCTGCACTGATAGTAGTGTCTTTTTCATGTCCACAATGTCCACCAATTGATCTACATGTTGCAGAATCCATGTAGTCGCGCAAGGGAGAACGGGATGGTGTGTCTTTGTGCCTTGAAAACGTATTCAGCCGATTCCCAGTACTCAAGAACTTCTCGGTTTTCTCTCTCCTTCTTCTTTCATTCTTGATTACATGTGCGGCTATCTTTTTCTCTTTATCTCATGCCTTGTGTCTTTTTCTGTCCCATTACATGGGTTCCGCGTGCATACGTGTCCCTTACCGCTTGCTTGCAAACGTTGCTCGAACTCACATTGCGATTGGTTTCTGTCTGGATCTCTTAATTGAGACAATTTTCTCTCTTTCTCGTACTTATATTCATGTCATTGGTAGCATGCTGCGCCGTAGCGGGAGTGATCCATTTTTGAACAATTCTGCACCATTAACCCTCGAACGAACCGAACGCTCCCTACGTTCAACAGGAGCCTACGATCGTGGAGGCAGCTGCAATGACTTAGGCTATCCAACACATCCATATGCTGGAGAGCAAGGTTCCGTATGACGTCAAGAACGGAGGGTCCGCAAGAACTCTTCTTTCTGTTTTTATTTTATTCGTGTTTTATGTTTGTTTTACGTGTAGTTGTTGAAAAATGTCGATCGAAGTCAATGAGGTTTTCACTCAATTGAGTTTCAACCTCATCAATTTCTCTTTCAATGCAGTGAATCAGGGGCCAGTAGTAGTTGTAGTGGTACTCGATCCTGGTGCAATTGGTATTAGCGGCCCCTGAACACATCAGAGTCTCAATTACTGCACTTCATTCATTGGACTTACGATCAGTTTTGTAATTTTCAACAACGATTTTTTGAGAACTTTGAAAAGCTTGTCAACAGATTCCACCAAGTCCTTTTCATCATCAAAGGTTTCGACATTGACGCTTCTCACTTCTGCAAGCGTCAAAACTACAATAGTGCTACGTGTCGCTGCATCGCTTTAGGGCTAGACACAAAAACCCACATCGAGAATTGTCGATTCATCACCATGCCTATGCCCAATTCAGCCCTTCAAGAGTTATGTGTAGGGTTCTTGGAGTCTATGTCCGCGGCCGTTCAACTTAGCACTTCCGGAAAAGAGAGTCGTCTTGAAGGAATGTGCAAGAGTAAAGAATGGACTACACATGTCTCGAACCCACTTCCTGCCGGCTCACCTACTACAACAATAATAACCGCAACCACAACAACCACCACTACTACCACAACCGGTGAATATCCCACGACCACTATAAGCAGCACCACAACAACCACTACTACCACAACCGGTGAATTCCCCACGACCACTATTAGCAGCACCACAACAACCACTACTACCACAACCGGTGAATTCCCCACGACCACTATTAGCAGCACCACAACAACCACTACTACCACAACCGCTCAATTCCCCACGACCACTATAAGCAGCACCACTATAAGCAGCACCACTATAAGCAGCACCACAACAACCACTACTACCACAACCGGTCAATTCTCCACGACCACTATAAGCAGCACCACAACAACGACTACGACAACAACACCACAACAACCACCACCACGACAACTACGACAACGACAACTACGACAACGGCAACTAGTGGGGAATTCACCGGTTGTGGTAGTAGTGGTTGTTGTGGTGCTGCTTATAGTGGTCGTGGGGAATTGAGCGGTTGTGGTAGTAGTGGTTGTTGTGGTGCTGCTAATAGTGGTCGTGGGGAATTCACCGGTTGTGGTAGTAGTGGTTGTTGTGGTGCTGCTTATAGTGGTCGTGGGGAATTGAGCGGTTGTGGTAGTAGTGGTTGTTGTGGTGCTGCTTATAGTGGTCGTGGGGAATTCACCGGTTGTGGTAGTAGTGGTGGTTGTTGTGGTTGCGGTTATTATTGTTGTAGTAGGTGAGATTGGGCTTGTTGTTATTGGGGTTGTTGTTGTCGTCGTTGTTGTTGTTGTTGCCGTTGTCGTAGTTGTCGTTGTCGTAGTTGTCGTTGTGGTGGTGGTTGTTGTGGTTGTTGTTGTCGTAGTCGTTGTTGTGGTGCTGCTTATAGTGGTCGTGGGGAATTGAGCGGTTGTGGTAGTAGTGGTTGTTGTGGTGCTGCTTATAGTGGTCGTGGGGAATTGAGCGGTTGTGGTAGTAGTGGTTGTTGTGGTGCTGCTTATAGTGGTCGTGGGGAATTGAGCGGTTGTGGTAGTAGTGGTTGTTGCGGTGCTGCTTATAGTGGTCGTGGGGAATTGACCGGTTGTGGTGGTAGTGGTTGTTGTGGTGCTGCTAATAGTGGTCGCGGGAAATTCACCGGTTGTGGTAGTAGTGGTTGTTGTGGTGCTGCTTATAGTGGTCGTGGGGAATTGACCGGTTGTGGTAGTAGTGGTTGTTGTTGTTGTGGTTGTCGTGGTTGTTGTCGTTGTTGTCGTGGTTGTTGTTGTCGTTGTTGTTGTAGTTGTGGTTGTTGTTGTGGTTGTCGTGGTTGTTGTTGTGGTTGTCGTGGTTGTTGTTGTGGTTGTTGTGGTTCTTGAGGTCGTTGTTGTTGTAGTTGTGGTTGTTGTTGTGGCTGTCGTGGTTGTTGTTGTGGTTGTCGTGGTTGTTGTTGTGGTTGTTGTGGTTGTTGTTGTGGTTGTTGTGGTTCTTGAGGTCGTTGTTGTTGTAGTTGTGGTTGTTGTTGTGGCTGTCGTGGTTGTTGTTGTGGTTGTCGTGGTTGTTGTTGTGGTTGTTGTGGTTCTTGAGGTCGTTGTTGTTGTCGCTGTTGTTGTTGTCGTTGTTGTTGTTGTCGTTGTTGTTGTTGTTGTTGTAGTGGTCGTTGTCGTGGTTGTAGTAGTCGTTGTTGTTGTTGTTGTTGTAGTGGTCGTTGTCGTGGTTGTAGTAGTTGTTGTCGTTGTGGTTGTGGTTGTCGTTGTTGTTGTTGTCTTTCTCGTTGTTGTTGTTGTTGTTGTTGTTGTGGTTGTTGTTGTGGTTGTTGTGGTTCTTGAGGTCGTTGTTGTTGTGGTGGTGGCTGTTGTTGTTGTCGTTGTTGTTGTTGTAGTTATAGTAGTCGTGGTTATCGTGGTTGTCGTGGTTGTCGTGGTTATCGTGGTTGTCGTGGTCGTTGTCGTGGTTGTAGTAGTTGTTGTAGTTGTCGTGGTTGTGGTTGTCGTTGTAGTAGTTGTTGTTGTGGTTGTAGTAGTCGTTGTTGTCGTAGTTGTTGTTGTGGTTGTTGTTGTGGTTGTCGTGGTTGTTGTTGTGGTTGTTGTTGTGGTTGTTGTTGTGGTTGTCGTGGTTGTTGTTGTGGTTGTTGTGGTTGTCGTGGTTGTTGTAGTTGCCGTCGTGGTTGTCGTGGTCGTGGTTGTTGTTGTGGTTGTCGTGGTTGTTGTTGTGGTTATAGTAGTGGTTGTTGTCGTCGTAGTTGTTGTCGTTGTAGTAGTAGTTGTTGTAGTTGTCGTGGTTGTGGTTGTCGTGGTTGTGGTTGTAGTTGTCGTTGTGGTTCTTGAGGTCGTTGTTGTTGTCGTTGTTGTGGTCGTTGTCGTGGTTGTAGTAGTCGTTGTTGTTGTTGTTGTTGTTGTTGTAGTGGTCGTTGTCGTGGTTGTAGTAGTCGTTGTTGTTGTTGTTGTTGTTGTTGTAGTGGTCGTTGTCGTGGTTGTAGTAGTCGTTGTCGTTGTGGTTGTGGTTGTCGTTGTTGTTGTTGTCGTTCTCGTTGTTGTTGTTGTTGTTGTTGTTGTTGTCGTTGTTGTGGTTGTTGTTGTGGTTGTTGTGGTTCTTGAGGTCGTTGTTGTTGTGGTGGTGGTTGTTGTTGTTGTCGTCGTTGTTGTTGTTGTAGTTATAGTAGTCGTGGTTATCGTGGTTGTCGTGGTTGTCGTGGTCGTTGTCGTGGTTGTAGTAGTTGTTGTAGTTGTCGTGGTTGTGGTTGTCGTTGTAGTAGTTGTTGTTGTGGTTGTAGTAGTCGTTGTTGTCGTAGTTGTTGTTGTGGTTGTTGTTGTGGTTGTGGTTGTTGTTGTGGCTGTCGTGGTTGTTGTTGTGGTTGTCGTGGTTGTTGTTGTGGTTGTTGTGGTTCTTGAGGTCGTTGTTGTTGTCGCTGTTGTTGTTGTCGTTGTTGTTGTTGTCGTTGTTGTTGTTGTTGTTGTAGTGGTCGTTGTCGTGGTTGTAGTAGTCGTTGTTGTTGTTGTTGTTGTTGTTGTAGTGGTCGTTGTCGTGGTTGTAGTAGTTGTTGTCGTTGTGGTTGTGGTTATCGTTGTTGTTGTTGTCTTTCTCGTTGTTGTTGTTGTTGTTGTTGTTGTGGTTGTTGTTGTGGTTGTTGTGGTTCTTGAGGTCGTTGTTGTTGTGGTGGTGGCTGTTGTTGTTGTCGTTGTTGTTGTTGTAGTTATAGTAGTCGTGGTTATCGTGGTTGTCGTGGTTGTCGTGGTTATCGTGGTTGTCGTGGTCGTTGTCGTGGTTGTAGTAGTTGTTGTAGTTGTCGTGGTTGTGGTTGTCGTTGTAGTAGTTGTTGTTGTGGTTGTAGTAGTCGTTGTTGTCGTAGTTGTTGTTGTGGTTGTTGTTGTGGTTGTCGTGGTTGTTGTTGTGGTTGTTGTTGTGGTTGTTGTTGTGGTTGTCGTGGTTGTTGTTGTGGTTGTTGTGGTTGTCGTGGTTGTTGTAGTTGCCGTCGTGGTTGTCGTGGTCGTGGTTGTTGTTGTGGTTGTCGTGGTTGTTGTTGTGGTTATAGTAGTGGTTGTTGTCGTCGTAGTTGTTGTCGTTGTAGTAGTAGTTGTTGTAGTTGTCGTGGTTGTGGTTGTCGTGGTTGTGGTTGTAGTTGTCGTTGTGGTTCTTGAGGTCGTTGTTGTTGTCGTTGTTGTGGTCGTTGTCGTGGTTGTAGTAGTCGTTGTTGTTGTTGTTGTTGTTGTTGTAGTGGTCGTTGTCGTGGTTGTAGTAGTCGTTGTTGTTGTTGTTGTTGTTGTTGTAGTGGTCGTTGTCGTGGTTGTAGTAGTCGTTGTCGTTGTGGTTGTGGTTGTCGTTGTTGTTGTTGTCGTTCTCGTTGTTGTTGTTGTTGTTGTTGTTGTCGTTGTTGTGGTTGTTGTTGTGGTTGTTGTGGTTCTTGAGGTCGTTGTTGTTGTGGTGGTGGTTGTTGTTGTTGTCGTCGTTGTTGTTGTTGTAGTTATAGTAGTCGTGGTTATCGTGGTTGTCGTGGTTGTCGTGGTCGTTGTCGTGGTTGTAGTAGTTGTTGTAGTTGTCGTGGTTGTGGTTGTCGTTGTAGTAGTTGTTGTTGTGGTTGTAGTAGTCGTTGTTGTCGTAGTTGTTGTTGTGGTTGTTGTTGTGGTTGTCGTGGTTGTTGTTGTGGTTGTCGTGGTTGTTGTTGTGGTTGTTGTTGTGGTGCTGCTTATAGTGGTCGTGGGGAATTGAGCGGTTGTGGTAGTAGTGGTTGTTGTGGTGCTGCTTATAGTGGTCGTGGGGAATTGAGCGGTTGTGGTAGTAGTGGTTGTTGTGGTGCTGCTTATAGTGGTCGTGGGGAATTGAGCGGTTGTGGTAGTAGTGGTTGTTGCGGTGCTGCTTATAGTGGTCGTGGGGAATTGACCGGTTGTGGTGGTAGTGGTTGTTGTGGTGCTGCTAATAGTGGTCGCGGGAAATTCACCGGTTGTGGTAGTAGTGGTTGTTGTGGTGCTGCTTATAGTGGTCGTGGGGAATTGACCGGTTGTGGTAGTAGTGGTTGTTGTTGTTGTGGTTGTCGTGGTTGTTGTCGTTGTTGTCGTGGTTGTTGTTGTCGTTGTCGTTGTTGTTGTAGTTGTGGTTGTTGTTGTGGTTGTCGTGGTTGTTGTTGTGGTTGTCGTGGTTGTTGTTGTGGTTGTTGTGGTTCTTGAGGTCGTTGTTGTTGTAGTTGTGGTTGTTGTTGTGGCTGTCGTGGTTGTTGTTGTGGTTGTCGTGGTTGTTGTTGTGGTTGTTGTGGTTCTTGAGGTCGTTGTTGTTGTCGCTGTTGTTGTTGTCGTTGTTGTTGTTGTCGTTGTTGTTGTTGTTGTTGTTGTAGTGGTCGTTGTCGTGGTTGTAGTAGTCGTTGTTGTTGTTGTTGTTGTTGTTGTAGTGGTCGTTGTCGTGGTTGTAGTAGTTGTTGTCGTTGTGGTTGTGGTTGTCGTTGTTGTTGTTGTCTTTCTCGTTGTTGTTGTTGTTGTTGTTGTTGTGGTTGTTGTTGTGGTTGTTGTGGTTCTTGAGGTCGTTGTTGTTGTGGTGGTGGCTGTTGTTGTTGTCGTTGTTGTTGTTGTAGTTATAGTAGTCGTGGTTATCGTGGTTGTCGTGGTTGTCGTGGTTATCGTGGTTGTCGTGGTCGTTGTCGTGGTTGTAGTAGTTGTTGTAGTTGTCGTGGTTGTGGTTGTCGTTGTAGTAGTTGTTGTTGTGGTTGTAGTAGTCGTTGTTGTCGTAGTTGTTGTTGTGGTTGTTGTTGTGGTTGTCGTGGTTGTTGTTGTGGTTGTTGTTGTGGTTGTTGTTGTGGTTGTCGTGGTTGTTGTTGTGGTTGTTGTGGTTGTCGTGGTTGTTGTAGTTGCCGTCGTGGTTGTCGTGGTCGTGGTTGTTGTTGTGGTTGTCGTGGTTGTTGTTGTGGTTATAGTAGTCGTTGTTGTCGTCGTAGTTGTTGTCGTTGTAGTAGTAGTTGTTGTAGTTGTCGTGGTTGTGGTTGTCGTGGTTGTGGTTGTAGTTGTCGTTGTGGTTCTTGAGGTCGTTGTTGTTGTCGTTGTTGTGGTCGTTGTCGTGGTTGTAGTAGTCGTTGTTGTTGTTGTTGTTGTTGTTGTAGTGGTCGTTGTCGTGGTTGTAGTAGTCGTTGTTGTTGTTGTTGTTGTTGTTGTAGTGGTCGTTGTCGTGGTTGTAGTAGTCGTTGTCGTTGTGGTTGTGGTTGTCGTTGTTGTTGTTGTCGTTCTCGTTGTTGTTGTTGTTGTTGTTGTTGTTGTCGTTGTTGTGGTTGTTGTTGTGGTTGTTGTGGTTCTTGAGGTCGTTGTTGTTGTGGTGGTGGTTGTTGTTGTTGTCGTCGTTGTTGTTGTTGTAGTTATAGTAGTCGTGGTTATCGTGGTTGTCGTGGTTGTCGTGGTCGTTGTCGTGGTTGTAGTAGTTGTTGTAGTTGTCGTGGTTGTGGTTGTCGTTGTAGTAGTTGTTGTTGTGGTTGTAGTAGTCGTTGTTGTCGTAGTTGTTGTTGTGGTTGTTGTTGTGGTTGTCGTGGTTGTTGTTGTGGTTGTCGTGGTTGTTGTTGTGGTTGTTGTTGTGGTTGTTGTGGTTGTCGTGGTTGTTGTAGTTGCCGTCGTGGTTGTCGTGGTTGTCTTGGTCGTGGTTGTTGTTGTGGTTGTCGTGGTTGTTGTTGTGGTTGTCGTGGTTGTTGTTGTGGTTATAGTAGTCGTTGTTGTCGTCGTAGTTGTTGTTGTGGTTGTCGTGGTTGTTGTTGTGGTTATAGTAGTCGTTGTTGTCGTCGTAGTTGTTGTCGTTGTAGTAGTAGTTGTTGTAGTTGTCGTGGTTGTGGTTGTCGTGGTTGTGGTTGTAGTTGTCGTTGTGGTTCTTGAGGTCGTTGTTGTTGTCGTTGTTGTTGTTGTCGTTGTCGTGGTTGTAGTTGTCGTTGTGGTTCTTGAGGTCGTTGTTGTTGTCGTTGTTGTGGTCGTTGTCGTGGTTGTAGTAGTCGTTGTTGTTGTTGTTGTTGTTGTTGTAGTGGTCGTTGTCGTGGTTGTAGTAGTCGTTGTCGTTGTGGTTGTTGTTGTTGTTGTTGTTGTTGTTGTTGTTGTTGTCGTTGTTGTGGTTGTTGTTGTGGTTGTTGTGGTTCTTGAGGTCGTTGTTGTTGTGGTGGTGGTTGTTGTTGTTGTCGTCGTTGTTGTTGTTGTAGTTATAGTAGTCGTGGTTATCGTGGTTGTCGTGGTTGTCGTGGTCGTTGTCGTGGTTGTAGTAGTTGTTGTAGTTGTCGTGGTTGTGGTTGTCGTTGTAGTAGTTGTTGTTGTGGTTGTAGTAGTCGTTGTTGTCGTAGTTGTTGTTGTGGTTGTTGTTGTGGTTGTCGTGGTTGTTGTTGTGGTTGTCGTGGTTGTTGTTGTGGTTGTTGTTGTGGTTGTTGTGGTTGTCGTGGTTGTTGTAGTTGCCGTCGTGGTTGTCGTGGTTGTCTTGGTCGTGGTTGTTGTTGTGGTTGTCGTGGTTGTTGTTGTGGTTGTCGTGGTTGTTGTTGTGGTTATAGTAGTCGTTGTTGTCGTCGTAGTTGCCGTCGTGGTTGTCGTGGTCGTGGTTGTTGTTGTGGTTGTCGTGGTTGTTGTTGTGGTTATAGTAGTCGTTGTTGTCGTCGTAGTTGTTGTCGTTGTAGTAGTAGTTGTTGTAGTTGTCGTGGTTGTGGTTGTCGTGGTTGTGGTTGTAGTTGTCGTTGTGGTTCTTGAGGTCGTTGTTGTTGTCGTTGTTGTGGTCGTTGTCGTGGTTGTAGTAGTCGTTGTTGTTGTTGTTGTTGTTGTTGTAGTGGTCGTTGTTGTTGTTGTTGTTGTTGTTGTTGTTGTTGTTGTTGTTGTTGTAGTGGTCGTTGTCGTGGTTGTAGTAGTCGTTGTCGTTGTGGTTGTGGTTGTCGTTGTTGTTGTTGTCGTTCTCGTTGTTGTTGTTGTTGTTGTTGTTGTTGTCGTTGTTGTGGTTGTTGTTGTGGTTGTTGTTGTCGTTGTGGTTCTTGAGGTCGTTGTTGTTGTCGTTGTTGTTGTTGTCGTTGTCGTTGTTGTTGTTGTCGTTGTTGTTGTTGTTGTAGTGGTCGTTGTCGTGGTTGTAGTAGTCGTTGTTGTTGTTGTTGTTGTTGTTGTAGTGGTCGTTGTCGTGGTTGTAGTAGTCGTTGTCGTTGTGGTTGTGGTTGTTGTCGTTCTCGTTGTTGTTGTTGTTGTTGTTGTTGTTGTTGTTGTTGTTGTCGTTGTTGTGGTTGTTGTTGTGGTTGTTGTGGTTCTTGAGGTCGTTGTTGTTGTGGTGGTGGTTGTTGTTGTTGTCGTCGTTGTTGTTGTTGTAGTTATAGTAGTCGTTGTCGTGGTCGTTGTCGTGGTTGTAGTAGTTGTTGTAGTTGTCGTGGTTGTGGTTGTCGTTGTAGTAGTTGTTGTCGTCGTAGTTGTTGTCGTTGTAGTAGTAGTTGTTGTAGTTGTCGTGGTTGTGGTTGTCGTGGTTGTTGTAGTTGCCGTTGTTGTTGTTGTCGTGGTCGTGGTTGTTGTTGTCGTTGTGGTTCTTGAGGTCGTTGTTGTTGTTGTCGTTGTCGTTGTTGTCGTTGTTGTTGTTGTTGTTGTTGTAGTGGTCGTTGTCGTGGTTGTAGTAGTCGTTGTCGTTGTGGTTGTGGTTGTCGTTGTTGTTGTAGTTGCCGTCGTGGTTGTCGTGGTCGTGGTTGTAGTAGTCGTTGTTGTCGTAGTTGTTGTTGTGGTTGTTGTTGTGGTTGTCGTGGTTGTTGTTGTGGTTGTCGTGGTTGTTGTTGTGGTTGTTGTTGTGGTTGTTGTGGTTGTCGTGGTTGTTGTAGTTGCCGTCGTGGTTGTCGTGGTTGTCTTGGTCGTGGTTGTTGTTGTGGTTGTCGTGGTTGTTGTTGTGGTTGTCGTGGTTGTTGTTGTGGTTATAGTAGTCGTTGTTGTCGTCGTAGTTGCCGTCGTGGTTGTCGTGGTCGTGGTTGTTGTTGTGGTTGTCGTGGTTGTTGTTGTGGTTATAGTAGTCGTTGTTGTCGTCGTAGTTGTTGTCGTTGTAGTAGTAGTTGTTGTAGTTGTCGTGGTTGTGGTTGTCGTGGTTGTGGTTGTAGTTGTCGTTGTGGTTCTTGAGGTCGTTGTTGTTGTCGTTGTTGTGGTCGTTGTCGTGGTTGTAGTAGTCGTTGTTGTTGTTGTTGTTGTTGTTGTAGTGGTCGTTGTCGTGGTTGTAGTAGTCGTTGTTGTTGTTGTTGTTGTTGTTGTTGTGGTCGTTGTCGTGGTTGTAGTAGTCGTTGTCGTTGTGGTTGTGGTTGTCGTTGTTGTTGTTGTCGTTCTCGTTGTTGTTGTTGTTGTTGTTGTTGTTGTCGTTGTTGTGGTTGTTGTTGTGGTTGTTGTTGTCGTTGTGGTTCTTGAGGTCGTTGTTGTTGTCGTTGTTGTTGTTGTCGTTGTCGTTGTTGTTGTTGTCGTTGTTGTTGTTGTTGTAGTGGTCGTTGTCGTGGTTGTAGTAGTCGTTGTTGTTGTTGTTGTTGTTGTTGTAGTGGTCGTTGTCGTGGTTGTAGTAGTCGTTGTCGTTGTGGTTGTGGTTGTTGTCGTTCTCGTTGTTGTTGTTGTTGTTGTTGTTGTTGTTGTCGTTGTTGTGGTTGTTGTTGTGGTTGTTGTGGTTCTTGAGGTCGTTGTTGTTGTGGTGGTGGTGGTTGTTGTTGTTGTCGTCGTTGTTGTTGTTGTAGTTATAGTAGTCGTGGTTATCGTGGTTGTCGTGGTCGTTGTCGTGGTTGTAGTAGTTGTTGTAGTTGTCGTGGTTGTGGTTGTCGTTGTAGTAGTTGTTGTCGTCGTAGTTGTTGTCGTTGTAGTAGTAGTTGTTGTAGTTGTCGTGGTTGTGGTTGTCGTGGTTGTTGTAGTTGCCGTCGTGGTTGTCGTGGTCGTGGTTGTTGTTGTGGTTGTCGTGGTTGTTGTTGTGGTTATAGTAGTCGTTGTTGTGGTTGTAGTAGTTGTTGTAGTTGTCGTGGTTGTGGTTGTCGTTGTAGTAGTTGTTGTCGTCGTAGTTGTTGTCGTTGTAGTAGTAGTTGTTGTAGTTGTCGTGGTTGTGGTTGTCGTGGTTGTTGTAGTTGCCGTCGTGGTTGTCGTGGTCGTGGTTGTTGTTGTGGTTGTCGTGGTTGTTGTTGTGGTTATAGTAGTCGTTGTTGTCGTCGTAGTTGTTGTTGTGGTTGTCGTGGTTGTTGTTGTGGTTATAGTAGTCGTTGTTGTCGTCGTAGTTGTTGTCGTTGTAGTAGTAGTTGTTGTAGTTGTCGTGGTTGTGGTTGTCGTGGTTGTGGTTGTAGTTGTCGTTGTGGTTCTTGAGGCCGTTGTTGTTGTCGTTGTTGTTGTTGTCGTTGTCGTGGTTGTAGTTGTCGTTGTGGTTCTTGAGGTCGTTGTTGTTGTTGTCGTTGTCGTTGTTGTCGTTGTTGTTGTTGTTGTTGTTGTAGTGGTCGTTGTCGTGGTTGTAGTAGTCGTTGTCGTTGTGGTTGTGGTTGTCGTTGTTGTTGTAGTTGCCGTCGTGGTTGTCGTGGTCGTGGTTGTTGTTGTGGTTGTCGTGGTTGTTGTTGTGGTTATAGTAGTCGTTGTTGTCGTCGTAGTTGTTGTCGTTGTAGTAGTAGTTGTTGTAGTTGTCGTGGTTGTGGTTGTCGTGGTTGTGGTTGTAGTTGTCGTTGTGGTTCTTGAGGCCGTTGTTGTTGTCGTTGTTGTTGTTGTCGTTGTCGTGGTTGTAGTTGTCGTTGTGGTTCTTGAGGTCGTTGTTGTTGTTGTCGTTGTCGTTGTTGTCGTTGTTGTTGTTGTTGTTGTTGTAGTGGTCGTTGTCGTGGTTGTAGTAGTCGTTGTTGTTGTTGTTGTTGTTGTAGTGGTCGTTGTCGTGGTTGTAGTAGTCGTTGTCGTTGTGGTTGTGGTTGTCGTTGTTGTTGTAGTTGCCGTCGTGGTTGTCGTGGTCGTGGTTGTTGTTGTGGTTGTCGTGGTTGTTGTTGTGGTTGTTGTTGTTGTTGTTGTTGTTGTTGTTGTTGTCGTTGTTGTGGTTGTTGTTGTGGTTGTTGTGGTTCTTGAGGTCGTTGTTGTTGTGGTGGTGGTTGTTGTTGTTGTCGTCGTTGTTGTTGTTGTAGTTATAGTAGTCGTGGTTATCGTGGTTGTCGTGGTCGTTGTCGTGGTTGTAGTAGTTGTTGTCGTTGTCGTTGTTGTTGTTGTTGTTGTTGTTGTTGTCGTTGTTGTTGCGGTTGTTGTGGTTCTTGAGGTCGTTGTTGTTGTAGTGGTCGTTGTCGTGGTTGTAGTAGTCGTTGTTGTTGTTGTTGTTGTTGTTGTTGTTGTAGTGGTCGTTGTCGTGGTTGTAGTAGTCGTTGTGGTTGTGGTTGTTGTCGTTCTCGTTGTTGTTGTTGTTGTTGTTGTTGTTGTTGTTGTTGTCGTTGTTGTGGTTGTTGTTGTGGTTGTTGTGGTTCTTGAGGTCGTTGTTGTTGTGGTGGTGGTTGTTGTTGTTGTCGTCGTTGTTGTTGTTGTAGTTATAGTAGTCGTGGTTATCGTGGTTGTCGTGGTCGTTGTCGTGGTTGTAGTAGTTGTTGTAGTTGTCGTGGTTGTGGTTGTCGTTGTAGTAGTTGTTGTCGTCGTAGTTGTTGTCGTTGTAGTAGTAGTTGTTGTAGTTGTCGAGGTTGTGGTTGTCGTGGTTGTTGTAGTTGCCGTCGTGGTTGTCGTGGTCGTGGTTGTTGTTGTGGTTGTCGTGGTTGTTGTTGTGGTTATAGTAGTCGTTGTTGTGGTTGTAGTAGTTGTTGTAGTTGTCGTGGTTGTGGTTGTCGTTGTAGTAGTTGTTGTCGTCGTAGTTGTTGTCGTTGTAGTAGTAGTTGTTGTAGTTGTCGTGGTTGTGGTTGTCGTGGTTGTTGTAGTTGCCGTCGTGGTTGTCGTGGTCGTGGTTGTTGTTGTGGTTGTCGTGGTTGTTGTTGTGGTTATAGTAGTCGTTGTTGTCGTCGTAGTTGTTGTTGTGGTTGTCGTGGTTGTTGTTGTGGTTATAGTAGTCGTTGTTGTCGTCGTAGTTGTTGTCGTTGTAGTAGTAGTTGTTGTAGTTGTCGTGGTTGTGGTTGTCGTGGTTGTGGTTGTAGTTGTCGTTGTGGTTCTTGAGGCCGTTGTTGTTGTCGTTGTTGTTGTTGTCGTTGTCGTGGTTGTAGTTGTCGTTGTGGTTCTTGAGGTCGTTGCTGTTGTCGTTGTCGTTGTTGTCGTTGTCGTTGTTGTTGTTGTTGTTGTTGTTGTAGTGGTCGTTGTCGTGGTTGTAGTAGTCGTTGTTGTTGTTGTTGTTGTTGTTGTTGTTGTAGTGGTCGTTGTCGTGGTTGTAGTAGTCGTTGTCGTTGTGGTTGTGGTTGTCGTTGTTGTTGTTGTCGTTCTCGTTGTTGTTGTTGTTGTTGTTGTTGTTGTCGTTGTTGTTGTGGTTGTTGTGGTTCTTGAGGTCGTTGTTGTTGTGGTGGTGGTTGTTGTTGTTGTCGTCGTTGTTGTTGTTGTGATGGTTGTTGTTGTTGTCGTCGTTGTTGTTGTTGTAGTTATAGTAGTCGTGGTTATCGTGGTTGTCGTGGTCGTTGTCGTGGTTGTAGTAGTTGTTGTAGTTGTCGTGGTTGTGGTTGTCGTTGTAGTAGTTGTTGTCGTCGTAGTTGTTGTCGTTGTAGTAGTAGTTGTTGTAGTTGTCGTGGTTGTGGTTGTCGTGGTTGTTGTAGTTGCCGTCGTGGTTGTCGTGGTCGTGGTTGTTGTTGTGGTTGTCGTGGTTGTTGTTGTGGTTATAGTAGTCGTTGTTGTCGTCGTAGTTGTTGTTGTGGTTGTCGTGGTTGTTGTTGTGGTTATAGTAGTCGTTGTTGTCGTCGTAGTTGTTGTCGTTGTAGTAGTAGTTGTTGTAGTTGTCGTGGTTGTGGTTGTCGTGGTTGTGGTTGTAGTTGTCGTTGTGGTTCTTGAGGTCGTTGTTGTTGTCGTTGTTGTTGTTGTCGTTGTCGTGGTTGTAGTTGTCGTTGTGGTTCTTGAGGTCGTTGTTGTTGTCGTTGTTGTTGTTGTCGTTGTCGTTGTTGTCGTTGTTGTTGTTGTTGTTGTTGTTGTTGTTGTAGTGGTCGTTGTCGTGGTTGTAGTAGTCGTTGTTGTTGTTGTTGTAGTGGTCGTTGTCGTGGTTGTAGTAGTCGTTGTCGTTGTGGTTGTGGTTGTCGTTGTTGTTGTTGTCGTTCTCGTTGTTGTTGTTGTTGTTGTTGTTGTCGTTGTTGTGGTTGTTGTGGTTCTTGAGGTCGTTGTTGTTGTGGTGGTGGTTGTTGTCGTCGTTGTTGTTGTTGTAGTTATAGTAGTCGTGGTTCTCGTGGTTGTCGTGGTTGTAGTAGTTGTTGTAGTTGTCGTGGTTGTGGTTGTCGTTGTAGTAGTTGTTGTTGTGGTTGCAGTGGTCGTTGTTGTCGTAGTTGTTGTTGTGGTTGTTGTCGTAGTTGTTGTTGTGGTTGTTGTTGTGGTTGTCGTGGTTGTTGTTGTGGTTGTCGTGGTTGTTGTTGTGGTTGTCGTGGTTGTTGTTGTGGTTGTCGTGGTTGTTGTTGTGGTTGTTGTTGTGGTTGTTGTGGTTGTCGTGGTTGTTGTAGTTGCCGTCGTGGTTGTCGTGGTCGTGGTTGTTGTTGTGGTTGTCGTGGTTGTTGTTGTGGTTGTCGTGGTTGTTGTTGTGGATATAGTAGTCGTTGTTGTCGTTGTCGTTGTAGTAGTAGTTGTTGTAGTAGTAGTTGTTGTAGTTGTCGTGGTTGTAGTTGTCGTTGTTGTTGTTGTTGTCGTTGTTGTGGTGGTTGTTGTTATGGTGGTTGTGGTTGTAGTTGTCGTTGTGGTTCTTGAGGTCGTTGTTGTTGTTGTCGTTGTCGTGGTTGTAGTTGTCGTTGTGGTTCTTGAGGTCGTTGTTGTTGTCGTTGTTGTTGTTGTCGTTGTCGTTGTTGTTGTTGTTGTTGTTGTCGTTGTTGTTGTTGTTGTTGTTGTAGTGGTCGTTGTCGTGGTTGTAGTAGTCGTTGTTGTTGTTGTTGTTGTTGTTGTTGTAGTGGTCGTTGTCGTGGTTGTAGTAGTCGTTGTCGTTGTGGTTGTGGTTGTCGTTGTTGTTGTTGTCGTTCTCGTTGTTGTTGTTGTTGTTGTTGTTGTTGTTGTTGTCGTTGTTGTGGTTGTTGTTGTGGTTGTTGTGGTTCTTGAGGTCGTTGTTGTTGTGGTGGTGGTTGTTGTTGTTGTCGTCGTTGTTGTTGTTGTAGTTATAGTAGTCGTGGTTATCGTGGTTGTCGTGGTCGTTGTCGTGGTTGTAGTAGTTGTTGTAGTTGTCGTGGTTGTGGTTGTCGTTGTAGTAGTTGTTGTTGTGGTTGTAGTAGTCGTTGTTGTCGTAGTTGTTGTTGTGGTTGTTGTTGTGGTTGTCGTGGTTGTTGTTGTGGTTGTCGTGGTTGTTGTGGTTGTCGTGGTTGTTGTAGTTGCCGTCGTGGTTGTCGTGGTCGTGGTTGTTGTTGTGGTTGTCGTGGTTGTTGTTGTGGTTGTCGTGGTTGTTGTTGTGGTTATAGTAGTCGTTGTTGTCGTCGTAGTTGTTGTCGTTGTAGTAGTAGTTGTAGTTGTCGTGGTTGTGGTTGTAGTTGTCGTGGTTGTAGTTGTCGTTGTTGTTGTTGTTGTTGTCGTTGTTGTGGTGGTTGTTGTTATGGTGGTTGGGGGTGGTGTTGTCTTTTTGGGTTTTCTTCTCCTGGGTATGTTCACTACAGAGACGACAAGGACATGCTTTTTGAAAGGTTCACACTTTGTCCGACTCATGATCAGTTCACTCTATCTGTACAGGCCTTGGACTTCAATTGTACATCAGGCGACAGAGCAAACCTTGGTCTCTTTGCAACATTCACTTTCTCGCATTAGTATCTGGGACCACCCTTCCAAACTATCGCACTACAATTTCTACTTGAACTAAATTCAGATGAAGTGGATGAGAAAAATTACAAGGACTTAAGAAAATCGCTTATCTCTTTTTCAAGCACAAGCGACGAAGAGCGGCTCCACGATTTTTCAACAGAAAACGGGGACAAAATTTCCACGCGAACGTAAGAACTTGTTCGCTACTCTTTCATCACACGAAGTACGTTCTGCAAGATATTTACCTTGAATTACCCGATCGAGGAGAAACGAAGTCCTGAAAGCCGAAAGAAGGACCAATCTTGCCTTGAGTCGACCGTTAGTAGTCAATCCCAACCCCTAGGTATATTATATACATTCAAAATTCTTATTCATATTCAAATCTTAGGGATCTTGATTTCAAATCAAGATTGTTGATCTGAGTTTTGAATTAGTTTTTATATTTTTCTTCTCCCCCACGCTCAACAAGTTCACATTTTTACCGATTTCAAAAATTAGAGAAGATTTATAAAATAAAGTGTTTGATATTGAAGTATCTGGTTTGGAT
>NW_026578524.1:0-20912 GCF_029603195.1 Condylostylus longicornis
TATCAACAATTTACATTGAGTGAGATTTTATCAACAATTTACACTGAGTGAGATCAATCAACAATTTACACTGAGTGAGATCAACAATTTGCACTGAGTGAGATCAACAATTTACATTGAGTGAGATTTATCAAGAATTTGCACTGAGTCAACAATTTACACTGAGTGAGATCAATTAACAATTTACACTGAGTGAGATCAATCAACAATTTACACTGAGTGAGATCAATCAACAATTTACACTGAGTGAGATCAATCAACAATTTACACTGAGTGAGATCAACAATTTACACTGAGTGAGATCAACAATTTACACTGAGTGAGATCAACAATTTGCACTGAGTGAGATCAATCAACAATTTACGCTGAGTGAGATCAATCAACAATTTACACTGAGTGAGATTTATCAACAATTTGCACTGAGTGAGATCAATCAACAATTTACACTGAGTGAGATTTATCAACAATTTGCACTGAGTGAGATCAATCAACAATTTACACTGAGTGAGATCAATCAACAATTTACACTGAGTGAGATTTATCAACAATTTACATTGAGTGAGATTTTATCAACAATTTACACTGAGTGAGATCAATCAACAATTTACACTGAGTGAGATCAACAATTTGCACTGAGTGAGATCAACAATTTACATTGAGTGAGATTTATCAAGAATTTGCACTGAGTCAACAATTTACACTGAGTGAGATCAATTAACAATTTACACTGAGTGAGATCAATCAACAATTTACACTGAGTGAGATCAATCAACAATTTACACTGAGTGAGATCAATCAACAATTTACACTGAGTGAGATCAACAATTTACACTGAGTGAGATCAACAATTTACACTGAGTGAGATCAACAATTTACATTGAGTGACATTTATCAACAATTTACACTGAGTGAGATTTATCAACAATTTACATTGAGTGACAATTTACACTGAGTGAGATTTCTCAACAATTTACACTGAGTGAGATTTATCAACAATTTACGCTGAGTTTTATCAACAATTTACACTGAGTGAGATCAATCAACAATTTACACTGAGTGAGATTTATCAACAATTTACACTGAGTGAGATCAATCAACAATTTACACTGAGTGAGATCAATCAACAATTTACACTGAGTGAGATCAATCAACAATTTACACTGAGTGAGATCAATCAACAATTTACACTGAGTGAGATTTAACAACAATTTACATTGAGTGAGATTTTATCAACAATTTACACTGAGTGAGATTTATCAACAATTTACACTGAGTGAGATTTATCAACAATTTGCAATGAGTGAGATCCATCAACAATTTACAGTGAGTGAGATCAATCAACAATTTACACTGAGTGAGATCAACAATTTACACTGAGTGAGATCAACAATTTACACTGAGTGAGATCAACAATTTACACTGAGTGAGATCAACAATTTACACTGAGTGAGATCAACAATTTACACTGAGTGAGATCAACAAATTACACTGAGTGAGATCAACAATTTACACTGAGTGAGATCAACAATTTACACTGAGTGAGATCAACAATTTACACTGAGTGAGATCAACAATTTACACTGAGTGAGATTATCAACAATTTACGAGTGAGATTATCAACAATTTACGAGTGAGATTTATCAACAATTTACATTGAGTGAGATTTTATCAACAATTTACACTGAGTGAGATTTATCAACAATTTACACTGAGTGAGATTTATCAACAATTTGCAATGAGTGAGATCCATCAACAATTTACAGTGAGTGAGATCAATCAACAATTTACACTGAGTGAGATCAACAATTTACACTGAGTGAGATCAACAATTTACACTGAGTGAGATCAACAATTTACACTGAGTGAGATCAACAATTTACACTGAGTGAGATCAACAATTTACACTGAGTGAGATCAACAATTTACACTGAGTGAGATCAACAATTTACACTGAGTGAGATCAACAATTTACACTGAGTGAGATCAACAATTTACACTGAGTGAGATCAACAATTTACACTGAGTGAGATCAACAATTTACACTGAGTGAGATCAACAATTTACACTGAGATCAATCAACAATTTACATTGAGTGAGATCAATCAACAATTTACATTGAGTGAGATCAATCAACAATTTACACTGAGTGAGATCAACAATTTACACTGAGTGAGATCAACAATTTACACTGAGTGAGATCAACAATTTACACTGAGTGAGATCAACAATTTACACTGAGTGAGATTCAACAATTTACACTGAGTGAGATCAACAATTTACACTGAGTGAGATCAACAATTTACACTGAGTGAGATCAACAATTTACACTGAGTGAGATCAACAATTTACACTGAGTGAGATCAACAATTTACACTGAGTGAGATCAACAATTTACACTGAGTGAGATCAACAATTTACACTGAGTGAGATCAACAATTTACGAGTGAGATTTATCAACAATTTACGAGTGAGATTTATCAACAATTTACATTGAGTGAGATTTATCAACAATTTACATTGAGTGAGATTTATCAACAATTTACACTGAGTGAGATTACGCTCAGACAATTCGGAAATTCAGCAAGAGTTACTCTAAGAACTGAATTGAAACCGCGCGATCAATCATCAGGTAATTCATCCCGTGGCCATTATCGTTCTTGTTCTTTTCCTTGTGCATTTGTAGGGCCAAATAAATCAGCACATAATACTTCATTTGAAATAGATGTCCTTTCTGAGAAGTGTTTCCGAATGTGTGGTCTGGATTTTGATTTAGACAGGGAGCAAACTTTGCATTTCGTTCTAAGAATCGGAAATCCAAGTCGTGTTCGATCATGCTGGGGTAGTACAGAACATCTTGAAATTCAATGTTGTCGTTACGAGTAATTTTGCAAAATGAACAGCCAATGTATTACCATGCACAAAAATGAACAGCTGATGTGTTACCATGCACAAAAATGAACAGCTGATGTGTTACCATGCAAAAAAATGTATCATCACCATCAATCCAGCAACTCAATGCTCAACCAGCACCATCCAAGGAATCCTTGGCATGACATGCAGGATGGCCCTCTTGCTTCCCCTGCGTTCCACTGTTCGTAGACTTCTTCAACTTTTAGGTGAAGTTGATGTGTTCCAAAAGCAAGGCATTGATCAGCATAAGATTCACACGCCATCTGCGAATAGGTGCTACACTCATGTATGTTGATCGGACTGATTCAGCGAATCAACAACTCTTTTAAGACACTGAGCAGAATACGTCACCATGCCTTCGATCTCCAGTGGGGAGAATTTTGGACGAACTTCCTCTGTGTCTGGGGGTAACTCTTTCCAACCAAAGACCCAGTCTAAC
Organism: Condylostylus longicornis; assembly: GCF_029603195.1. NCBI lineage: Eukaryota > Metazoa > Arthropoda > Insecta > Diptera > Dolichopodidae > Condylostylus > Condylostylus longicornis. The sequence continues at coordinate 3,350 of NW_026578524.1, forward strand.
AAAGGTGACAACTCTGGACAGGGTTCAGCAGCATCCTCCATACCTTCGACTTTTATTGTGGGAGGAGTCTCCGCTAACGTCTGACATGGTTGGGCAAGTCTGGACAGGGTTCATCAGTCTTCTCAAAACGATATTCCATGCTTTTCATCTCCTGAAAGGAGAACCTTCTCAAGCCTAACATGGGCAACAACTCTGGACAGGGTTCAGCAGCATACTCCATACCTTGAATCAGTGTGGAGGCCTTTTCGCTACCAACGTCTGACATGGGAAAACCATACTCCCTGCTTTTCATCTCCTGTGAGGAGGACCCTTCGCTCAAGTCTAACATGGGCAACAACTCTAGACAGGGTTCAGCAGCATCCTCCATACCTTTGATCGAGGAAACACTCAAGTCTGGCATGTAGGATACAGCAGCATACTTCCTCATGTCTTCAATCTTTTGTGAGGAAAACGTGTGCTCACCAATGCCAAAGTCTAACACGAACGACAACTCTGGACAGGATTCTTGGAGATCGGATAACAATTTTTTCTCTTTGCGCCAAAAACCCTTGCCGTACGAATTCCCGTTCTTCAATATTCTTGAATTTCGCCCAGATCGCAGCTATCGCTTGACATAGAACGTAGACTCCAGGCAAATAGGATTTGGGATAGCGGGGGGTCAGTGGGTTGTTCAAACTGAAGGAATGAATCATAATCTAAAAGGATGAATTCCCCGTTAATAAAACGAAGGTTGTCAAGGCCAGGGCGGAGATCAAGATAAGTACAATCGGGATCGGAGGTGAACAGCCAAAATCCTTATCACTTCCCAGAAATCCGTCCAATGATCTTTCAAAACTTCTTTTGTCACTTTTCCTCCTTTCACCACTTTCATTATAAACCAGTGAGAAAAACCGGATTTCCAAACTTCGATCAGACTCCTCTGAACCAATGTCCTCAGCGGTCCTTTCTTGATCGCATGTTCAAAATTTCGACGCGAGAATGTCCCAAGCGAACCGATCATTGGATTGATCAGCTTGATATAGACTGTTCCATCTTCCACAGATGAGACCGGAAGCTTTGTCCCTCCCACAATTGCTTCCAACTTGTCTAGATACATCGCGTCCAATTCAAACAAACACCCCTGAGAAATCCGAATAGGCGTCACTGTTGATGATAATGCTGAGCCCTGAACAGGTGATCCAATGTATCGCAGTGATGGAACGGTTGGCATCTTCCCAAGTAAAGGAACGGCATTAATCCGCACACCACGCTGAAGAAATTTCGAGATGCTTCGGAATCCATAAAGAAAAACTCTCAATAGCGCCTCACAACAAATCGTATCCCCTGCAATCACGGAGCCTTCGAACGGGCTGTAGGAAGAGTACTGTTCACCAAGATTTGGAACAGCAACACAAAATTCAATCCCTTTCAAAACTGAATCTTCAATAACCTTCGTATGTCCAACATAAAGAACCATCGAGTAGGCGTCATCGCTGCTCCCACAACGCTCGAGCCTACTCGGGATCTCCATGTCGAAAATATACGACAGACATTGATGAACATGATGCCCTTCTTTCTTCTCGAACGCATCCTCGATGGCGTCAACCTTTATAAACGTCTTTGAATGTTTCAGCTCAACAACAGCGAATATGGCCAAAACTTTCCAGTCTTCATCCCACTCCTCGTAACAAAGGGACAAGTCGGTACGGCATTTTTCAGTTAGCCGTGCTCCAACCTCCGTGCAACGTCCTTACAAAAAGAAATTAGTCACTAAGGACGGTTTAATTACCTGATGATTTCCTAAACAGACCCAGGTCGCGCTGTTCCACTTCAGTTCTCAGAGTGACTCTCGCTGAATTTCCGAATTGTCTGAGTGTAATGACACCTTCTAATTCATCAAGCTGCGGACAGGAATAATGTCTCAAAATGCTGCCCAGCTCCTTGTGCATTGCCTTCTGGATGTCAACTTCATTTCCGACTCCATGACAAGCATTGATCAATTCTTTTGTAACCAGGGCTTTGGCCTCAGTCGAGATTTCACCCAATTGGAGGCGTCTTTTTTGTCCTCCCAATCTTGTGTCAAAAAAATTCAACTTGGCAGCTTTCAAGTTGTTGTTGGCTGCCAATCGATTGCTCGCGGTAGTCATCGGCTCTTGAGGTGTAAGGGTTGTCAGCAAGTTAGAAATATTATTGTTGCCGCAGTTGGACCAGGACCTCAACACAGAGTTTTCAAGAGTGGTTCAAGTTTGGTTCGAGACAAAAGTCTGTAACATGAGGAAAAAAGGCACGCGAGGCAAGTCAGGTCTAACACCTCCCCTCAACGGGGCAAACTAAGGACATGGCGTGCAAGTTGATGCTCCGTTGGAACAGAAAGCCTTGAACTTGCCTGAGTTGACGTATTCACGAATTTTGTGGTATTTGATGTCGATGTGCTTTGCTCTTTTATGATGCATGGGATTTGTAGCGATGGCAATTGCAGCGTGATTGTCACAGTGGAGCGAGATCGGAGATGGGATTGGAGCTGGAAGTGAGAATTCTTGAAGGACTTGAAGAAGCCAGAAAACTTCACTGGCAGTTTGGGCCAGAGCGAGATATTCAGCTTCTGCAGTTGAGGTAGAGACGGCTGATTGTCTTCGACTGATCCACTGAATGGGAGCGTTGCGAAAAAGGATGAGAGAACCAGACGTGGATTTACGGGAGTCAAGACAACCACCGTAGTCAGCATCAGAGAAGGTATGGACGATGAGAGAAACTGGAGCGAGCTTGAGAGCAAAATTTGAAGTCTTTTTTAAATAACGAAGAGTGTGTTTGGCAGCTTGCCAGTGAGAAGAATTGCTTGACGCGTTGAACTGGCTCAATTTTCCAACGGTGTAGGCGAGGTCGGGGCGTGTGGCGATAGCTGCATACATGAGACTTCCTGTGAGAGATTGATACTGAGCGTGAGATGAAATGCAAGATGAGTAGGAACTGGTTGTTTCTTCTTCCAAGGGTTGAGTGAGGCGGAGATTGGGTGGAAGAGGTGTGGAGACGGGGTTGGCGTCGTTCATGTGAAATTGATTGAGAATGTCTTCGAGGTATGTTCGTTGACGTAAATGAATAGTGCGGAGTGATCGATGGCGGATGACTTCCATGTTCAAAAGTTGATTGACAGGGCCGAGGATTTTCATGGAGTATTTGGATTGGAGTAATTCTTGGACATGTTGGATGAAGGCTGGATTTGGACCTGCGAGAAGAAGATCATCGACGTAAAGGGCGAGGTAGACGAAGTCGTTTTCGATGTGGAGAGCATAAAGTCCGGGTTGTGCGAGAAGTGGACGAAATCCAAGTGCGGCGAGGGTGGAGTCGATTTCTGAAAACCAGCAAGGGGGCGCTTGCTTGAGGCCATACAAGGCTTTGTTGAGACGGTAGACATGATGTGGAAATTGATCGTTGACGAATCCGGGAGGTTGACGTACAAAAACTTCTTCATCGAGAATACCATTCAGGAAGGCATTGTCGACGTCGAGATGTTGACATTCCCAGTCGAAGAACGCAACAAGGGCAAGGAGAAGACGGAGGGCTGGAAGAGAGACTCCAGGAGCAAATGTTTCGTGGAAGTCGATTCCAGCAAGTTGGCGGGAACCTTGAACGCAGAGACGAGCTTTGTATCGTACTACGTTACCATGGACATCTTGTTTACGCTTGAAAACCCAAAGAACGGGCAAAGGGACACGATTGGGAGGAAGTGGAATGAGGGTCCAGGTGTTGTTGTGTTCGATGGCTTGGAATTCGCGATTTAGAGCTTCAATCCAGTGAGGAGCGTCTTCACCGGTGGTAGCCTGTTTGAAAGTGCAGTCGCTGGCAGAGTTGACGAGTGTAATCGATTCGGAGTCCGGGAATGTGGAGAGTTGAAAAGCGGATGGGTCAAATGGGGCTGGTGGAGGTCTTGATTGGCGTCCAGAGCGTGTTATGTAAGGAGGCTTGGCGGGTTCTGAAGGAGTTGAGGGTTTCAGTGTGCGAGAGGAGAGTTGTTGTTGTTGAGGAGGTTGTCGTTGTTGAGAAGGTTGTCGTTGTTGAGAAGGTTGTCGTTGTTGAGAAGGTTGTCGTTGTTGAGAAGGTTGTCGTTGTTGAGAAGGTTGTTGTTGAAGAGAAGGTTGTTGTTGAAGAGAAGGTTGTTGTTGAAGAGAAAGTTGTTGTTGTGGAGGAGGAGGTTGTTGTTGGGGAGGAGGTTGTTGTTGTGGAGAAAGTTGTCGAAGAGGAGGTTGTTGTTGGGGAGAAGGTTGTTGTTGGGGAGAAGGTTGTTGTTGTTGTGGAGAAGGTTGTCGTTGAAGAGGAGGTTGTTGTTGGGGAGAAGGTTGTTGTTGAAGAGAAGGTTGTTGTTGAAGAGAAGGTTGTTGTTGAAGAGAAGGTTGTTGTTGAAGAGAAGGTTGTTGTTGAAGAGAAGGTTGTTGTTGAAGAGTCAGACGTTGGTCGCGAAGAGGCCTCCACACTGATGGAAGGTATGGAGAATACTGGTGAACCCTGTCCAGAGCTGTCGCCTTTGTTAGACTATAGACCCGCCCGACAAAAGATCATGCAAGTTCGTCCACAGTTCTCCTCACTAGAGATCGAAGGCATGGTGATGTATGCTGATAAGTGTCTTAAAGAGTTATTTTTTCCGCTTCATTTGATTCGCTGAATCCGTCCGATCAACATACATGAGTGTAGCAACTATTTGCAGATGGCGTGTGAATCTTATGCTGATCAATGCCTTGCTACGTTTGGAACACCGACAATTCGTGAAGTCAATTTGGGTCTATAAAAACAAAGTTCCGATGGTCAAATCATTTGGAGTCACGGCCGTGTGCACAAGGCTTCACGCAACGTTTTGGAGCTGATGATGACAAAACATTCGCAGCAGTAGTCCGCTATTTCACTACCCGTCTGTTCGTGGCCATCACATGCCACAAGAAATGGCATCTGGAACACATCGACATTCAAACCGCATTTTCTCGAAGAAACAGTGTACACCACTCAGCCACCAAATCCACAATATCCTGTCCATGTTGGTCGAAAACATTGAATCTCGTGAAGCTGGCGAGTTCAGATTCTATTGCGTATTTCCAACATTGATCTGTCATTGCTTGATGTTGAGGGAAGAAATTTTGGGTTCAACATGTCTTCGTAGTTGATTGCTGGTCGTTTCCTTGCAGAGCGACGATGTTTGTTGCTCTATTTTACAGCCAAGAGCGCCAGATCCCTCCACCAAGATCCACCCAGTTACACACCCTGTTCAGCTCAACTTACATCTTCAAGGCGCCGACATCAGAGACATCAATTGAACATCCACACGTCGATTCCCATCTCGCTTCCAAGGAAAGGCAGAGCGGATCCCTAGGCGATCATGAGTAAACAAATATCTAGGTTCGTGAAAATCAATGTCGATGTGATCGTCGTATTCGGTTCTGACGAAGTGTAGATGTTTGCGGTTTCCGTGCATCCAACAAAGAGTGCTTCATTTGCACATTCTTTGAGTTTATCTCCACCAGGTTGATTTATGTAGACAAGACATCCGAAGCGACGTAGATGATCCAGATTTGGTTTCTTTTGCAGAAACAAGGACACAAGAGAAGCGGTGAAGTGCTCGGACTGAATGGGAAGCCTGTTCCTCACGTAGCACGCTGTGCAAACCACGCTTGCCACTATTCTTGACTTGAGATTTGATCAAAGTTTAATCATGCTCTTGATTTCTGCACTTGATTCGGATTTGTGTTGGATCAGGATTGCCGTGACCATTCGAGACTATTCATCAACAAACACCAGGATATTATCGTTCTTCCTCTTTTCCTTGTACATTTGTAGGGCCCGAGAAATCAGCACACAATACTTCATTTGGAAGATTTCCCTTCTGAAAAGTGTTCCCGAATGATTGGCTTTTGGACAAGGAGCAAACTTTGCATTTCGTTCTAAGAATCGGAAATCCAAGTCGTTCCGTAATTCTGTTATTCAACCGATTTGTGAATGGATCACTTCAGCTGAAACTGAATGGTTGAAAGTAAAACGTGAGATGATGGCGTTTCAGAAAGGCGGAGACGACTGTGAACCGTGTATTTGAGTTGTCGACAATTCAGGGATGATGTCCTCTGAAGTACATGTGTTGTCGACCATGATGATAATGGACGTTGTGGAAGTGACCTGTTCGATCATGCTGGGGCAGTACAGAACATCTTGAAATTTAATTTGTTGTCGTTACGACTGAGCCTAATTGGAAGATTTTGCAAAATGAACAGCCAATGTGAGCTGACGGCACACAATGAACAACCAAGATGTTAGTTGGGAACATTTTCTCCGTTTCATACTCAAATTATTCCTTTGGGGTATAATTTAGTGCAACTAGGTTTTTGTTAACGTTACAGTGAACAATACATTTGAATGCTGTACAGCGTCCCATTGTGCCTCTAAATTAGCTGGTAGCATCACCACAATCCAGTCAATGCTCAACCAGCACCGTCCAAGACATTTTTGGCATGACATGAAGGATGGCCCTCTTGCTTCCCCTGCGTTTCACTGTTTGTAGACTTCTTCAACTTTTAGGTGAAGTTGATTCCAAAAGTAGCAAGGCATTGATCAGCACAAGATTCACACGCCATCTGCAAATAGTTGCTACACTCATGTATGTTGATCGGACTGATTCAGCGAATCAAATGAAGCGGAAAATGAAGTCAAAGATCAACATACTGAAGTGAGTTGCTATAAAAATGAAGAATTAAGTAGGCATTGAATCCAAAATCTGTGATGCTCTTTGAAACACTTCAGCCGCAGTGGGACAGAGTGATGGCCTTTCATGAACCACGAAATCGAAAAAGTCAGCAACATTTCGATGAAATGTTCCTTCAGCCTCAAGAGGACTGAAAAAAAAACAAATTGCAGACCTTTGCGATCATTTGACCAAACTGAAACATTTCCGACTGCTGAGTATACGTTCGATTGACGAGAGTATAATCTGACCACTCCGCGAAGCGCACAGGACTTTGGACTTCTAGGGATTTTCGACAGAACTCAAAATCAAGAAGAACAAAGCGGACGGATCCATCAAGCGTTTTTTTGCGCACGTTTGCCCAGCGGATGTCCATGTGTAACAATCCGCGTCCATGCAGAAGGCGAATGCAATTAGCGATGTCCTTTGCTGCCTGCATCGCTTCCAGTGCATTGGTGGGAATGCCAGCGGATTCGATGTAGTCCATCTCAACAACCAGATAATTCCCGACGGGTGGTTCAATAATTGCGGGAAGGAAAAACCCCCGTACTTCTTCACTAGTCCATTCTGCAAAACCTCCTACCGACTGAAAAAAGACACCAGGATTCTCCATAGCAATTTCATAAGCCTCTCTGATAGCTTCAACATCCGATTCAATAGGCTCACTAGGCGATGCTTCCCGTTCCATTGTGACTTTAACAATTCGCTCCCCCCGTAGAATGATGGACTTGTGCGAAGCATGTTCCAAATCACATCCAGTGTATCGATAGGCTGCAGGGATCATATGGTGCAATATGTAGCGGCACAATTGGACGATGACAGAACAGGGCCTCCGCTTGAAGTTTCTTGGGTTGAAGCTATAAAACTCAATGGGAGGACGATCGGTGTTGTTGTTCGGGTGGCAGAGTTTGAATTTTATCGTGTCTCCTGAAACGGCGCAGCTTAGAAACTCATGCTCGACTTTTGCAAGGTAATGATCAAGTTGTCCCTCTGGCCTTGGAATGTCACGCACAGCAACCTTGTCTTCTCTCAAGAAAATAAGGTAGCCGGAAAGAAATAATGCCCCATCTGAAGGATATCGAGTCCCTTGCACCCTGCAAAACACAAAATAGATAAAATATACTAAAGACAAACACAGATGACTCACGACGTTTGGTCTTTTTGACTGTCGAGTTTGATACCTAGCAAACCCAGCAAGATACTGATGGGGTCAGTTGTCACGGCACTATACAATGGTGACATTTGCAGTTCACTCAGCCAGGAATGTGTCGGATTCTTATTTCGGAAGCCTCTCATTGGTTTCAGCATTTCATACAGAGACGATGAAGGAACGGCAACTCCACACAGAGATCTTCTAACAATGGACTTGGGTCCAGTAGTTGGGAACCACTCATCAATTCGAGAGGCTGTCTTAATAACCTCTCAGCCGTTGACACAGAAACATCATATTCTTTCCGGTCAGAAAGGTGTCTGAGGAGGTCTTCGCCCATTCGATGAGACTTCTCATAAGCCACCTTCAAGCTCACAGGAGCAACACTTCTGAAAACAGTTAATGGGTCGTCGTAGTTGATGCTTTCATCAAATTGGAGAAGTTGTCGCTCAAGAGTTTGACGATCCATCTAAGACAAATAATTTCAATTCAGAGAAATGGTTGTATGTGACCCACTTGATTCTTAAGACCGGAGAGAGTGGGAACAGTTTGGTAAGGTTCAAGAGAGAAAAGTGTTAGAGTACTTCAAGTTTTCTTATCGAGTTGTCCGAACCTGGGACACTTTACTGAACATAAGGACCAGTTAAGACAGTGTGTGTTTGAACGTGATAAAAGAGGGACAGTAAAAACAGCAATTAAAAATTAACTCAATATGATGTGATGGAAGATGTTGAGATGGTCGTTGGTTGCTAGTGAACGAAGGTTGAGGAAGAGCCTCTGTGAGGATATCAGCCACATTGTCTCGAGTTGGAACTTTGTGTAGGACGATTCGTCCGAATTCGATTTGTTGGCGAATGGGCAACGAAGAGGACGTGTTTCATTGTGCTGTAACTTGTTGGCTTCTCTGAATTTGAATCACTGATTTGGAGTCGGTGAAGAGATGAGCAGCTTGATGAGTTGAGTGTTGTTCTAGCTCTTGAAGTAAATCTTGGGTCGAAATGAGATGTGTGGTGGCATCTTCAACGGCAAACAATTCTGAATTTGCGGAAGACCAACAGGAAGATACTTGGATGATCTCCAGTTAACAAGATGTTCTCCATGGAAAATGACAAAGCCGCCTTGTACGTTTCCAAGTGACGCATCAGCGAAAGAGACAAGCGGTGCTTGTTTGAGCTTGTTGAGATTCTTGGAGACAAAGAAGTTGAGTTGAAGGTTTTTGGTGGATTTGAGATACCGTAGAATTTGAATTGCTGCTGACCAATGTTCTGTCTTCGGAGAAGGCGATGTCGGGTCGAGTACCTGATACCAGGAAGTTGAGAGCTCCGATGATTCCTCGGAAAGGTTGTGTTGTTGAACCAGTTGATATTTCTTCAGTAGGTTTTCAATGTAGTGCTCTTGTGAAATGGAGGTAATTCCTAATTCCGGCTTGTATGTAACTCGTAAACCAAGAAAATGACGAAGGTCACAAATTTGGCTCATTTTTAAGAATTTGCTGAGAAAGTCCAGAAGTTGTTGTGATTGATTTGGTGCAGTGAAGAAATGGAAAACGTGAGCAATGCTTCTTCGAATTCGTTCTCGCGGTACCATAACCAAAGGGCAGGATCAAAAGTTGATTGTTGAAAATGCGATTCCTTGAGAGAGTGGAGAAGAAATGTGTTTGCCAAGCATGTGGAGATTGGTGAAGTCCATAGATGGCTTTATTGATTCTCCAAACAAAATGAGGTCTTGTAGGATCTTGGAAACCTGGTGGTTGTTGGCAGTAGACGTTTTCTTTCAGAGGTGCATTCAAGAATGCGGTGTGAATGTCATAATGCGCGATGTTTAGGGAATGTTGTAGAGCAAAGGAAAGCAGAAGGCGAAAGGTTGAATATCTTGCTCCGATGGCGAAAGATTCAAAATAATCGATTCCTTCAATTGCTTGTAGCCTGGAGCTACGATTTGTTCCTTATTGTGATTCCGTATTCATTCGTTTTATTCTTAAAAACCCATTTGGTTGAGATCACATTTCGTGGGACCATCGAGAAAACTTCAAGTGCGGCGAGGGATTTCAATTCTTCTTCCATTGATGTTTTCCAATCGGGGTTGTTAATCGCTTCTTGCCAGTGTTGAGGTTCGAAGTGAGCGAGACATGCTGATGAGGGATTGAAGATGAAATTTGATTGAGATTGATTTGCTTTCGTTGCACGTCGTTGCTGTTGGCTGTCGAGGCTGAGGATGTTGGATCGAGATATGGTGAGATGTCGTCATGCACGTCATGGGCTTCTTGGACAACGGGGACATTTGATAATGTGTCTTCAAAAATCTGAGGAGGGTCAAGAGGAGCGAGGAGGCTTTCATGGTCAGAAAACGGAAAGAAATCTTCAAATGGTTCTTGGAGCTGCTTTTTGAAAAGGCATCCGCCTGGACGGTCCGAGATGATTTCGATGTTGCGATGTTCTTCGACTTTTGATGTATGATGGTTCCAGACAAGATAGACTCCGCTGCGATTGATGGTACCAAGGTAGACGCCGGGAAAACTCTTTGACTTCAGTTTGTCGTAGGACGGTTCCAAATCAACAAGAATGTACACAAAACAACCCCAAGGATGAAGGCCGTTCAGGATTGGCTTGATCTTGAACCAGCGTTCTTGTGGCGACTTCAGGCCATGACGAAGAGACGGTGTGATATTGTAGATATGAACTGCATCCTTGAGTGCATAAGGCCAGAAACGGAGCGGAAGTTGTGACCATAACAGAAACGTTCGTGTTTTCTCTCGCAGGATTTTGTGTTGGACTTCTGCGAGACCATGATGTCCTGTTGGTGATCTTCGTAGTTCTGTACTTTGCAGGAAATTCTTGAGAGTTGTTGTAGTGAATTCTGAGCCTTTGTCTGTTTCTAAAAAGATCGGGACTTGAAGATTGCTTTGCACTATCCATCGGCGAATAATGTTGATGAGAGAGCTGTCTGATTGTTCCTTTGTGTTCAATGTTGCGACTTCCACTAGGTTTGTTGCATGATCAATAACGACGAGATTGTACTTCTCTCCTTTCAAACCTTGATGTCTTGTTGGTCCAAAAAGATGTGCGACGAGTCCTTGATTCTTCTTCAGAAACTTGTGTTCAACTACAAGAGGAGATGGCTTTCGTTGTTGTCGACCTCTGATACAATCATCACATCTGTTGAGTGTTCGGACGTTCTTGGATGATTGGGTGGTTCTCTGCCAAATAGATGTAACAGTTCTCACGAACAAAAATAACGAGAGCATTTTCGGCTGTGAGCTGACTGACGGACAAAAGATTTCTGTTTAAATTTGGAACTGCTGTGACGCTGTTGAGGGCAAGTTTGGTACAGTGTTGGAATGTAGATGTCGCCGGTAAGATCTGACTTTAAGATATTTCCGTTGCCTACGGTGATGTAAAGTTGAGATGGTCTTATGTTGTGCAGAAGCGTGTTATCGTTGATCATGTGGTCCGTTGCGCCAGAGTCGATGAGAAAATTGGTTAGACTGTTGGATGAATCATGGTTGGATGAGAAATGTGCTTGGGAAGTGGGATTGATTTCAGGGTCTTCTTCTGTCGTGGAGTCTTCACTAGAATCGTCAAACGTGTGGAGATGGTCGAGAAACGGGGCGTCATGTGAAATGGCGTAAGAGTGAATGTCTTCGGGGTTGTTGGTTCTGATTGCCGAGAAATTGTGGGCTGTGCGGATGTGTGTGAGTGGATGGTCTGGTCGTGTGGAAGAAGTTGCGAGAGCTGTGGAAGATGTGTTGAGAGTTGTGTCGTTCAATGGTTGTGACGTTGAGAAATCGGTTGAGGACTGTGATGTGTTGGCTTCCTTTCGATAGGTTTTGTTATTGTTGTTGAGAAAAGGGTGGTGGAAGCAATCTTTGTGACGATGATTGGATTTTCCACACCATTTGCAGGGGCCTAGTTGTGGTATGTTTTGTTGTCGCGGTTGACTAAAAGGTCTTCGTCCGGGGGGTTAAAACTTTGTCTGTTGAAATGTTGGCCACGTCCTGGTGCACGTCGATTCAAGGTGTTGGTGTTGGAGGCGAAAAAGGCATTGCCACTCTTGTCCATGTCGTCTGATATCAGCCATTCTGCAATTGCAGATTCTACTTCCTCATAATTTTCTAGTCTTCGCCCTTGTAACCATTGCAAATGGTTTGTAGTTTGCCTTGAGGGAGTTGATGAGGGTACTTATCCGGTACTCAGGATCTGTTGGCTTCAGAGACACGATTTCTTCCCAGAGAAGATTGTGGCGGGCTAAATGGGAACGAATATCAGAACCATTCATCTGGAATTCGAATAATTCTTTCATCAGCATTGTGTGTCGTCCCGGTATCTTTTGCAGTCGTTGCGGTAGTGCATGGAGTTGTTCGTATGGTGTTGTTAAGTAGGTGAAGTAGGAGAAGAGTCATGGGCTAACTGTTTGTCGAATGCGACCCATGGCTTTGTTCGCCCGCTTGGTTTTGTATGGGCTGGGAATGTTGGTCCATTTTCCTTCATTGAACGTCGGACCGAAAACTTCAGAATGAATGAATAAACACTCTGCTTCAAAAAATCTTCCCATTCTTTGAAATTTGTGCTAATGAGCACCGACGGTCTTTGCTCGGGACTGAAGTGTCACTGTCGCTTGAGTCTGGGTGGATGTGTGGGAGTCTGTCTTGAAATGACTTTCAAAAGATTTTCGTTTTAAAGAAAACGATGGTGTGCGGAGTTGGATTTGCTCAATTTTTGAGTGTGCCCGTTGCAAGATGCAGTCTTGAAGGATTTTGAGCTCTTGCTTAGTGAAAAGATCATTGAGATTACGATTGGCCAAGTGCCCGTGATTGTAGAGACAATGTTGGTTCTGTCCAACTCTTTATCAAATTTTTCGATAGTTGCTTGAGACGCAAAGATCTCAGATTGCATACTTTGTGTAAAAGTGTTTTTCAGCACGAGCGCTGCTACCAAGTTGGTTTAAAGGATCTCGAAGGAGGACTTGGAAGTTAAGACAGACGTGATAAAAGAGGGACAGTAAAAACAGCAATTAAAAATTAACTAACATCCCCGTCACAAAAAGGGCCCACCCCTGCCTCATTTGACGAATGCAGACAACGGGTACTGTACTCGTTTGTCCCAGAATTAATGCGGAAAGAAGCCCAGGAGTTCCCATGGATTGCGAGTGAAAGCGCCACATTGTGATTAAGAGGCACCAATGCACCGTCATGGATTCCAACTCGGACGACGACAGACCCAAAAAGCTACAAAAACTTGTACACATCCTTCTCCACTGCCCCTAAGTCGCTTTTGGCCCCAGGGTGAGTGGAGATGCCTTGATGCGAATGGGAAAAGCTCGTCGCAGCTTGCTAAAGGTGCCGATCGTGGAGGAACCGTCAACTCCCAGAAAGCTGGAAACAAGTCGAGAAGAGGAGTGTAGCTCATATCACAAGGGGCCATCTCTTGTTCAATCCGAACACTCAACATTGACCGAAACAGATTTGATTTGTGGAGATTCAGAACATAGTGATGAATCTAATGTTCGTCATCACGACCAACTAAATCCCTCCATCGATATTTTTGATCCGTCGAAGTCACAAAAAAATAAGACCAGGCGTATTTCCTGAGACTGGATAAGATTAATTACACGAAGACTGTTTGCGCCGTCATCTACACACAAATCGAATTCCCCGCGCTGTCTTCCATCCTTGCGGGCTTTTGGATCTAATCAACCGACCTACCGGGGGTCACTTTGATGGGCAGCGTGAGATTCGGGTAGGAACACACTTGGGAGACACTCAGCTGCATGTTACCCTTAGTAGAAGAGGGGCTTGGATAGAAGAGGGGCTTGGATAGAAGAGGGGCTTGGATAGAAGAGGGGGCTTGGATAGAAGAGGGGCTTGGATAGAAGAGGGGCTTGGATAGAAGAGGGGCTTGGATAGAAGAGGGGCTTGGATAGAAGAGGGGCTTGGATAGAAGAGGGGCTTGGATAGAAGAGGCGCTTGGATAGAAGAGGGGCTTGGATAGAAGAGGGGCTTGGATAGAAGAGGGGCTTGGATAGAAGAGGGGCTTGGATAGAAGAGGGGCTTGGATAGAAGAGGGGCTTGGATAGAAGAGGGGCTTGGATAGAAGAGGGGCTTGGATAGAAGAGAGGCTTGGATAGAAGAGGCGCTTGGATAGAAGAGGCGCTTGGATAGAAGAGGGGCTTGGATAGAAGAGGGGCTTGGATAGAAGAGGGGGCTTGGATAGAAGAGGGGCTTGGATAGAAGAGGGGCTTGGATAGAAGAGGGGCTTGGATAGAAGAGGGGCTTGGATAGAACAGTGATGTCTCAGCATCACTAACATTCATGGCACTGTGCTTTCTTTATCCTTTTTATGTCTGACATTGGAGCGTAGCTTCCTTTAATCTAAGTGCCCTATACGAGGGGCTTCGTCTGATGAAGGAATATGAACTGATAATCCTGAGTTTCACAAACCTCAACCAAAAAAGACGCCAATGGACCAATAGCCAAATGAGACGTTTATTCACTTGGTATCTCGAGGATTACATCAAGTCAACATCATCTAGCCCGAAGTACAATACGCAGATGATATCGGCCCAACCCACAAATTGTTTTGTATTGAAGTCAAAGATCAACATAATGGAGTGAGTTACCATAAAAATGAAGAATTAAGCAAGCCTTGAATCCAAAATTTCTGATGCTCTTTGAAACACTTCAGCCGCAGTGGGACAGAGTGATGGCCTTCGACGAACCACAAAATCAAAAAAAGTCAGCAACATTTCGGTTGAATGTTCCTTCCGCCTCAAGAGGATTACAAAACAACAGATTGCAAACATTTGTGATCATTTGACCAAACTGAAACATTTCTGACTGCTGAGTGTACGTTGTTCGATTGACGAGAGTTGTATCTGACCACTCCGCGAAGCGCACAGGCCTTTGGACTTCTAGGGATTTTCGGCAGAACTCAAAATCAAGAAGAACGAAGCGAACGAAGCGGACGGATCCATCAACCGTTTTTTTGCGAACGTTTGCCCAGCGGACGTCCATGTGTAACAATCCGCGTCCATGCAGAAGGCGAATGCAATTAGCGATGTCCCTTGCTACCTGCATCGCTTCGACTGCATTGGTGGGAATGCCAACGGATTCAATGTAGTCCATCTCAACAACCAGATAATTGCCGATGGGTTCAATATTTGCGCGATGGAAGGCCCGCTTTATTCGTTGAGCAGGACATCGTCTGAAACCCCTTACCCCCTGAAGAAAGACATCAGGATTCTCCCTAGCAATTTGATAAGCCTCTCTGATAGCTGCAACATCCGATTCAATAGGCTCATTATTCGATGCTTCCCGTATCTTTGTGACTTTAATAATTCGCCCCCCCCCAGCGAGTGATAGACTTGTGCGTAGCATTGTCCAAATCCGCGCAGCTTAGAAACTCATGTCTGACTTTTTCAATGAAATGATCAAGTTGTTCCTCTGCCCGTCGAATGTCACTCCCAGCAACTTTATCTTCTCTCAAGAACACAAGGTAACCCGGAAAGAAATAATGCGGCATCTGGACGATTTCGAGTTCCTTGCACCCCGCAAAACAAAAAACGGATGAAATATATTAAAGACAAACACAGATGACTCACGATGCTTGGTCTTTTGATTCCCAGCAAACCCAGCAACATACAGATGGGTTCAGTTGTCAAGGCACTATACAATGGTGACAGTAGTAGTTCACTCAAGCGAGAATGTGTCGGGTTCTTGTTTCGATATCCTTGCATTGGTTTCAGCATTTCATACAGAGACGATTCCCCATGTGGACGAAGGAACGGCAACTCCACACAGAGATCTTCTAACAATGGACTTGGGTCCAGTAGTTGGGAACCACTCATCAAATCGAGAGGCTGTCTTAATAACCTCTCAGCCGTTGACACAGAAACATCATACTTTTCCCGTCTATGGAGGAGATTTTCCAGAGGCTCGATTTCTGGATGCTGCTGCCGTAAATACTCCAGCTTCAAGCTCACAAGAGCTACACTTCTGAAAACAGTGAATGGGTCGTCGTAGTTGATGCTTTCCAGAAGCAGGTTTTCTGGCTGCTCCTCCTCTAAATACTCCAGCTTCAAGCTCACAGGAGCTACACTTCTGAAAACAGTTAATGGGTCGTCGTAGTTGATGCTTTCGTCAAATTGGAGAAGTTGTCGCTCAAGAGTTTGACGATCCTGAGACAAGTAATTTCAATTCAGAGAAATGGTTGTCTGTGACCCCACTTGATTCTTAAGACCGGAGAGAGGGAACGATAAGGTTCAATGGAGAAAAGTATTACAGTTGATCCTAACTTCATTATCTAGTACGGCACAAAAAGAGACGCCAAAATCTGTCTCAAAATGGAAGTTAACATCCAAGCTGTGAGAGGCGGTCCAATTGACGAGCATGGGCTTGAAATGCAGGAGAGCCTTTGTCGGCAGCAACATGATGATACACGTTTCGGTTTCGCTTGATCGCGGATAAAGGAGATGTTGATGTGCGCGAGTGGTTGATTGGATTCTTGACAGCTTGAATTGCGCCTTCGGAGTCTGACAGCTTGAATTGTGGATCTCAAGTGAACGGTATTCCATATTCAGTGGTTGAGTGAAGATACTCGAGAATCTTCTTGACTTCTGACCAATGAATTTTCGTTAAACTTTGATGGAAGTTGCTGATTAGGTTGGATGGGAATGTCACAGGGGTTGACATCTTCACAATTGAACTTCTTCAAAATCTTGTGGATTGCATCCATCATTGCGATTGTAGTTGATGTTCATGCCGAGGAAGTGTCGTACCTCCCCTAAATCAGTACAATAGAACAGTGAGGTCTCATTCTCAGCATCACTAACACTCATGGCACTGTGCTTTGTTTATTCTTTGTCTGACATAATCTTGCTTTTCACAATGGACCAATAGCCAAATGAGACGTTTATTCACTTGGTATCTCGAGGATTCCATCAAGTCAACATCATCTATCCCGAAGTACAATACGCAGAAGATATCGGCCCAACCCACAGATTGTTGTCAAAGATCAACATACTGAAGTGAGTTGCTATAAAAATGAAGTCAAAGATCAACATACTGAAGTGAGTTGCTATAAAAATGAAGAATTAAGTAGGCATTGAATCCAAAATCTGTGATGCTCTTTGAAACACTTCAGCCGCAGTGGGACAGAGTGATGGCCTTTCATGAACCACGAAATCGAAAAAGTCAGCAACATTTCGATGAAATGTTCCTTCAGCCTCAAGAGGACTGAAAAAAAAACAAATTGCAGACCTTTGCGATCATTTGACCAAACTGAAACATTTCCGACTGCTGAGTATACGTTCGATTGACGAGAGTATAATCTGACCACTCCGCGAAGCGCACAGGACTTTGGACTTCTAGGGATTTTCGACAGAACTCAAAATCAAGAAGAACAAAGCGGACGGATCCATCAAGCGTTTTTTTGCGCACGTTTGCCCAGCGGATGTCCATGTGTAACAATCCGCGTCCATGCAGAAGGCGAATGCAATTAGCGATGTCCTTTGCTGCCTGCATCGCTTCCAGTGCATTGGTGGGAATGCCAGCGGATTTGATGTAGTCCATCTCAACAACCAGATAATTCCCGACGGGTGGTTCAATAATTGCGGGAAGGAAAAACCCCCGTACTTCTTCACTAGTCCATTCTGCAAAACCTCCTACCCGCTGAAAAAAGACACCAGGATTCTCCATAGCAATTTCATAAGCCTCTCTGATAGCT
>NW_026578525.1:0-22785 GCF_029603195.1 Condylostylus longicornis
GTTGTTTGATATGAGACTGGAGTTCTTTAATGGCTTGCTCTGGAGTTAAATCGGTAAGTTGGGCGAGAATTGTTGGACTGATCTTCTTGGGTTGAGTGGTGGGGATGGGCAGCGTAATTGACTTGGGTTGTTCTTCTCTTTTGACGGTTGGGGTTGATGTAGACATTGCGGAAGGTGGAATCTCTGTTGGACTGGGTGAAGAAGTGGATTCGTCGATGTGGATGGCATGAATTCCCTTGGAACCATCAAGAAGAGCAAAGGCAACAAGCAATTGGTCGATGGATTCTTGAAGCCGGGCGATGGAGGAGTTGAGTTCAGTGTGAGAATCGGGCTTTGAGTTGTTGGAGAGGTCCCGCAAAGCTGAAAGAAATGAAGATGGGGAACAGAGGAGAATAGGATCTGTTGGGTTGGCTGGGGTCCCTGACGTTGAAGACGAACTTTTGTTGCTAGGCTGGTGCCCACAACGTCCACCAATGAATTGTAGGCCGCAACAAACCAACAAGACAGCGCCAACTGACAGCGACAGGGACAGGAATGAGGGAGGAAACGGGGAAGGACTCCCGGATGGAGCCTCAAGACTAACGGAACCAAGGGGAAAACGGCTCCTAAACGCGCTTGAGAGGGGGGAAACCACTGAAAGAAAAAAAGAGAGGAGACATGAGGGACAAGTGTATGAAAGGTAAAACAATACGAAGAGGACTAAGTAAGATCCCCAATAAATTAAGGTGCGAGCGTTGCGGATCCATCCTGAAAAAGACGATGCCAGGCAGACGAGGCGTGTGCCGGCGAGGAAAACCATGATGGCGGCGCAGAGAGGGTTCATTCCCGAAGGTTGGGAGGAAGGTTAGTTCGACGGAATGGAGGTTGAAGACCGGGGGGGTTAAGTCTGTGCCCGAAGGTTGAGTGAATTTAAAAAATGCAATGGTGCACCCAAAATGGGACAGAAAAAGGCAAAACAACAGGACAAGATACTTTGGAACTCGAGCGGATTACCAGCCAAATTGATAGAAAGAAACTGACTGTTGTCGCAGGGGTAGGAACGTGGATCGTAGGACCGAAAGGGGGCGAGTTCGAATCCCAGCACCTGCCTTTTTTGGCTGTTATGATGAAGGCAAACGCATATGTAGGCCATGAGGCTTGCAAAAATGTCGAATATCAGATTAAGAATACCAACCAGAGGTCGTGCATATCAGAGGCGAATCGAATAACATCGCAGACTGGTTGAGCAGATCGTATTCTCTAGAAGACGAGGAATTACCGCAAAACGTGTATGTACCAGAAGTTCTTCATCTTGTCCACAAAGCTGGAGACCTTTTCGAGTTGCCAAATCCGGTAGAATTTAAGGAGGAAGCAATGAAAGAGGAGAAAGAGATGAAGAAAGGAACTATAGATTGGTTCCACGATATACCCTACGGACGGAGAGTGAAGAAAATCTACGTGCCACGGAAGTACCGTGCACAAATTCTTGCTTGGTTCCACATGTCCAAATACGGAGGACACCAGGGAGTGACTAGAACGGTGAACCGTTTGAGAAAACACGTCTGGTGGCCGGGCATGCAGGAAGAAGTAGTGAGTTTCATCGGAGCTTGTCCCATGTGCAACGCCATAAAGCCTTTACGGAGCACCGGAGGAGTGAAATGAGCATTAGAAAAGCCCATGCTTTTCCAACTTGTCTCATTAGACTACATTGGACCTCGGATGTTTAATGGAAGAAAAGTTTGGATTTTAGTAATTGTCGACCATTATTCTCGTTACATGGTAACCGTGGTCCTAGATTCCATCCAAACTCCAGCAGCGAGGCGATGTCTACGAGATCAGTGGGTAAATCGGTTTGGGGCACCTCAGGCAGTTTTATGTGATCGAGACCCCACTTTCACCGCTTTAAACTTCAAGCTCTACGTTGAGGAAATTCTGAAGGCGAAATTGCATTATTCATCATCGGAGTACCCGCAAGGCAACGGTGTGAATGAAAGCGCTCATCGGATTTTGGAAACCGCGTTAAAGACTTACCCTTGGGAGACTGATACTGAAGTTGAAGAGGTCGTTTCAAACGCTACCCTGCTGTACAATGTTACGCCAAGTCGAAGGATTGGTGATTCCCCGGCATCTCTAACATTCGGAGTAGATCTTCATCTACCCGGGCTCGACGACTACGAGCTAAACGGGAGTGAAGAAAGCCGACTGACGCAACTCAAAACCTATAAGAGTGCGCAGTTAATTCTATCTCAGCTTAGCGCAATGGAAGACGCGGCTGACGAAGAAATGGGAATGAGAAAATCACCAACATACCAAATTGGCGACATCGTAACTTACCGACTGAGTAAGACAGAAAGAGGAGCTACACCTCATATCACTGGAGAAAACAAGTATCAAGCGATAAGATCCTTCCCAAGTCGAGTTATAAAAGTTCTTGATAAAGCGCTGGTCGTAGTGCCTCTGTGGACAAAGGGCAAAGAAAGGGTAGTACCTCTCGAGCAATGCAAATTATTGACAACATTTGTGCCTCATTTAATGAGAGAAGAGATGCAACAGATGTACCCGAAAGCTCAGTGGATCCCAGAGAGCAAAGCACCCGAAGTCGACAGGACAAAGAGGAGACGCGTAGAGGAGAGTGTTGAAGATGAAATGAACTTCGAAGAAGCAGAAGAACGTCCAGAGGAGGGAGAATCATTATCTGGTAGTAGAAGAACCGGCATGCAGCCGTCTGGATAGCGTACAGGCGTGCTTTTTACACTCTGGGGAGCATTGATGTAAGGATCGCCCTTGAACGATTCGTCAAGTTCTTCTTTGAGTGAGAGTGTAAACGCTGCGATTAGAGTAGTGGAGCAAGTGAATCCCCCAGATTTACTTTGCAAAGTGTCGGAAGTTCGTCTAGTTAATTGTGTTATGGATGCGTAGTAGATCAATCTATTGTCTGCCAAAATGGGTTAAATATTGGCGACGATTTGAGCGACTGCCGCCGCACTTATTGTTAAATTCTTTAGTAGCATTTTTAGCTAGAAGGGGACTTTTTAGATCTAATCATGAACGGTAAAACAGACAACAAACACGTCAGTCGAGGTTGGACTTCCATCCAACTGCCAAACTCTGAACTGCCGAAAAGCAATCAGTGTTAGAACAATCTTCAAATTAACATCTAATTAATTTGAACTCATCTAACAATCGCTTAGGCAAGGGAGCGAAGAGCAGAATGTTCGCTAAACACGATTCTGATGTTTATGACGATGTGGAGGGGTCCAGTGACGAGAGCACCTCATCTAAGGTCGCGCAAAACTCGTTGTGCCAACTACGCACTCTCGACGACGTTGTCCAAGACATGAAAAAGAAGGTTCCACCCAAGAGAATAATGAGATTAGCGAGAGGAATAAGAACCAGTCGCAAGGCGTCACGAAGAAAGCTGGGAGACGATAAACAGCCACTTGTGTTCCTTACGAGCGATGTACCCAAGGACCAACCCACTAGAACAAAGGACAAAGCCACAAGCTCACATTTCCGAGACAAAAATCTAGTCGGGTATATCTCGGCAGATCAGCATCAGCTGGGATTAAACCAGCAACTTTGTGGTTAACAGCCACACGCTCTAACCAACCGAAGCCTATATTATTTATTTAGAGTTATTTTTGAAATGGCATTCAAGTCTGTTTGACGAATGTGGGCTGGATTTTCATTTTGTTGTAATTTTCATGGCTTTTCGAGTTATAAAACACGGCATCGGCTGGGATTGAACCAGCGACTTTGTGGTTAACAGCCACATACTCTAACCAACTGAGCTACGAAGCCTACATTATTCATTGAGAGTTATTTTTGAAATGACATTCAAGTCTGTTTGACGAATGTAGGCTGGATTTTTATTTTGTTGTAATTTTCATGACTTTTCGAGTTATAAAACACGGCATCGGCTGGGATTGAACCTGCAACTTTGTGGTTAACAACTACACACTCTAACCAACTGAGCTACGAAGCCTACATTATTTATTTAGAGTTATTTTTGAAATGACATTCAAGTCTGTTTGACGAATGTGGGCTGGATTTTCATTTTGTTGTAATTTTCATGACTTTTCGAGTTATAAAACACGGCATCAGCTGGGATTAAACCAGCAACTTTGTGGTTAACAGCCACACACTCTAACCAACTGAGCTACGAAGCCTACATTATTTATTTAGAGTTATTTTTGAAATGACATTCAAGTCTGTTTGACGAATGTGGGCTGGATTTTCATTTTGTTGTAATTTTCATGACTTTTCGAGTTATAAAACACGGCATCGGCTGGGGTTGAACCATCGACTTTGTGGTTAACAGCCACACGCTCTAACCAACTGAGCTACGAAGCCTACATTATTTATTTAGAGTTATTTTTTGAAATGACATTCAAGTCTGTTTGACGAATGTAGGCTGGATTTTCATTTTGTTGTAATTTTCATGACTTTTCGAGTTATAAAACACGGCATCGGCTGGGATTGAACCAGCAACTTTGTGATTAACAGCCACACGCTCTAACCAACTGAGCTACGAAGCCTACATTATTTATTTAGAGTTATTTTTGAAATGACATTCAAGTCTGTTTGACAAATGTAGGCTGGATTTTCATTTTGTTGTAATTTTCATGACTTTTCGAGTTATAAAACACGGCATCAGCTGGGATTAAACCAGCAACTTTGTGGTTAACAGCCACACGCTCTAACCAACTGAGCTACGAAGCCTACATTATTTATTTAGAGTTATTTTTGAAATGACATTCAAGTCTGTTTGACGAATGTGGGCTGGATTTTCATTTTGTTGGAGTTTTCATGACTTTTCGAGTTATAAAACACGGCATCGGCTGGGATTGAACTACGAAGCCTACATTATTTATTTAGAGTTATTTTTGAAATGACATTCAAGTCTGTTTGACGAATGTAGGCTGGATTTTCATTTTGTTGTAATTTTCATGACTTTTCGAGTTATAAAACACGGCATCGGCTGGGATTGAACCAGCGACTTTGTGGTTAACAGCCACACGCTCTAACCAACTGAGCTACGAAGCCTACATTATTCATTTAGAGTTATTTTTGAAATCACATTCAAGTCTGTTTGACGAATGTAGGCTGGATTTTCATTTTGTTGTAATTTTCATGACTTTTCGAGTTATAAAACACGGCATCGGCTGGGATTGAACCAGCGACTTTGTGGTTAACAGCCACACGCTCTAACCAACTGAGCTACGAAGCCTACATTATTTATTTAGAGTTATTTTTGAAATGACATTCAAGTCTGTTTGACAAATGTAGGCTGGATTTTCATTTTGTTGTAATTTTCATGACTTTTCGAGTTATAAAACACGGCATCGGCTGGGATTGAACCAGCGACTTTGTGGTTAACAGCCACACGCTCTAACCAACTGAGCTACGAAGCCTACATTATTTATTTAGAGTTATTTTTGAAATGACATTCAAGTCTGTTTGACAAATGTAGGCTGGATTTTCATTTTGTTGTAATTTTCATGACTTTTCGAGTTATAAAACACGGCATCAGCTGGGATTGAACCAGCGACTTTGTGGTTAACAGCCACACGCTCTAACCAACTGAGCTACGAAGCCTACATTATTTATTTAGAGTTATTTTTGAAATGACATTCAAGTCTGTTTGACGAATGTAGGCTGGATTTTCATTTTGTTGTAATTTTCATGACTTTTCGAGTTATAAAACACGGCATCGGCTGGGATTGAACCAGCGACTTTGTGGTTAACAGCCACACGCTCTAACCAACTGAGCTACGAAGCCTACATTATTTATTTAGAGTTATTTTTGAAATGACATTCAAGTCTGTTTGACAAATGTAGGCTGGATTTTCATTTTGTTGTAATTTTCATGACTTTTCGAGTTATAAAACACGGCATCAGCTGGGATTAAACCAGCAACTTTGTGGTTAACAGCCACACGCTCTAACCAACTGAGCTACGAAGCCTACATTATTTATTTAGTGTCATTTCAAAAAAACACGGCATCGGCTGGGATTGAACTACGAAGCCTACATTATTTATTTAGAGTTATTTTTGAAATGACATTCAAGTCTGTTTGACGAATGTAGGCTGGATTTTCATTTTGTTGTAATTTTCATGACTTTTCGAGTTATAAAACACGGCATCGGCTGGGATTGAACCAGCGACTTTGTGGTTAACAGCCACACGCTCTAACCAACTGAGCTACGAAGCCTACATTATTCATTTAGAGTTATTTTTGAAATCACATTCAAGTCTGTTTGAGAATGTGGGCTGGATTTTCATTTTGTTGTAATTTTCATGACTTTTCGAGTTATAAAACACGGCATCGGCTAGGATTGAACCAGCGACTTTGTGGTTAACAGCCACACGCTCTAACCAACTGAGCTACGAAGCCTACATTATTCATTTAGAGTTATTTTTGAAATGACATTCAAGTCTGTTTGACGAATGTAGGCTGGATTTTCATTTTGTTGTAATTTTCATGACTTTTCGAGTTATAAAACACCGCATCAGCTGGGATTAAACCAGCAACTTTGTGGTTAACAGCCACACGCTCTAACCAACTGAGCTACGAAGCCTACATTATTTATTTAGAGTTATTTTTGAAATGACATTCAAGTCTGTTTGACGAATGTGGGCTGGATTTTCATTTTGTTGTAATTTTCATGACTTTTCGAGTTATAAAACACGGCATCGGCTGGGATTGAACTACGAAGCATACATTATTTATTTAGAGTTATTTTTGAAATGACATTCAAGTCTGTTTGACGAATGTAGGCTGGATTTTCATTTTGTTGTAATTTTCATGACTTTTCGAGTTATAAAACACGGCATCGGCTGGGATTGAACTACGAAGCATACATTATTTATTTAGAGTTATTTTTGAAATGACATTCAAGTCTGTTTGACGAATGTAGGCTGGATTTTCATTTTGTTGTAATTTTCATGACTTTTCGAGTTATAAAACACGGCATCGGCTGGGATTGAACCAACGACTTTGTGGTTAACAGCCACACGCTCTAACCAACTGAGCTACGAAGCCTACATTATTCATTTAGAGTTATTTTTGAAATCACATTCAAGTCTGTTTGAGAATGTGGGCTGGATTTTCATTTTGTTGTAATTTTCATGACTTTTCGAGTTATAAAACACGGCATCGGCTAGGATTGAACCAGCGACTTTGTGGTTAACAGCCACATACTCTAATCAACTGAGCTACGAAGCCTACATTATTCATTTAGAGTTATTTTTGAAATGACATTCAAGTCTGTTTGACGAATGTAGGCTGGATTTTCATTTTGTTGTAATTTTCATTTATTTAGAGTTATTTTTGAAATGACATTCAAGTCTGTTTGACGAATGTAGGCTGGATTTTCATTTTGTTGTAATTTTCATGACTTTTCGAGTTATAAAACACGGCATCAGCTGGGATTAAACCAGCAACTTTGTGGTTAACAGCCACTCTAACCAACTGAGCTACGAAGCCTACATTATTTATTTAGAGTTATTTTTGAAATGACATTCAAGTCTGTTTGACGAATGTAGGCTGGATTTTCATTTTGTTGTAATTTTCATGACTTTTCGAGTTATAAAACACGGCATCGGCTGGGATTGAACCAGCGACTTTGTGGTTAACAACCACACGCTCTAACCAACTGAGCTACGAAGCCTACATCATTTATTTAGAGTTATTTTTGAAATGACATTCAAGTCTGTTTGACGAATGTGGGCTGGATTTTCATTTTGTTGTAATTTTCATGACTTTTCGAGTTATAAAACACGGCATCGGCTGGGATTGAACCAGCGACTTTGTGGTTAACAGCCACACACTCTAACCAACTGAGCTACGAAGCCTACATTATTCATTTAGAGTTATTTTTGAAATGACATTCAAGTCTGTTTGACGAATGTAGGAGGCTGGATTTTCATTTTGTTGTAATTTTCATGACTTTTCGAGTTATAAACACGGCATCAGCTGGGATTAAACCAGCAACTTTGTGGTTAACAGCCACACGCTCTAACCAACTGAGCTACGAAGCCTACATTATTTATTTAGAGTTATTTTTGAAATGACATTCAAGTCTGTTTGACGAATGTAGGCTGGATTTTCAATTTTGTTGTAATTTTCATGACTTTTCGAGTTATAAAACACGGCATCAGCTGGATTAAACCAGCAACTTTGTGGTTAACAGCCACACGCTCTAACCAACTTAATCTGATATTCGACATTTTTGCAAGCCTCATGGCCTACATATGCGTTTGCCTTCATCATAACAGCCAAAAAAGGCAGGTGCTGGGATTCGAACTCGCCCCCTTTCGGTCTTACGATCCACGTTCCTACCCCTGCGACAACAGTCAGTTTCTTTCTATCAATTTGGCTGGTAATCCGCTCGAGTTCCAAAAGTATCTTGTCCTGTTGTTTTGCCTTTTTCTGTCCCATTTTGGGTAGCCCTGTTTTGTTTGTATTTTCTGTCAACCTCCTGGCACAGACCTAACCCCCCCCCCCTGTCTTCAACCTCCATTCCGTCGAACCAACCTTCCTCCAAACCTTCGGGAATGAACCCTCTCTGCGCCGCCATCATGGTTTTCCTCGCTGGCACACGCCTCGTCTGCCTGGCGTCCTCCTTTTCAGGATGGATCCGCATCGCTCGCACCTTAATTTATTGGGGATCTTACTTAGTCCTCTTCGTATTGTTTTACCTTTCATACACTTGTCCCTCATGTCTCCTCTCTTTCTTTCTTTCAGTGGTTTCCCCCCTCTCAAGCGCGTTTAGGAGTCGTTTTCCCCTTGGTTCCGTTAGTCTTGAGGCTCCATTCGGGAGTCCTTCCCCGTTTCCTCCCTCATTCCTGTCCCTGTCGCTGTCAGTTGGCGCTGTCTTGTTGGTTTGTTGCGGCCTACAATTCATTGGTGGACGTTGTGGGCACCGGCCTAGCAACAAAAGTTCGTCTTCAACGTCAGGGACCCCAGCCAACCCAACAGATCCTATTCTCCTCTGTTCCCCATCTTCATTTCTTTCAGCTTTGCGGGACCTCTCCAACAACTCAAAGCCCGATTCTCACACTGAACTCAACTCCTCCATCGCCCGGCTTCAAGAATCCATCAACCAATTGCTTGTTGCCTTTGCTCTTCTTGATGGTTCCAAAGGAATTCATGCCATCCACATCGACGAATCCACTTCTTCACCCAGTCCAACAGAAATCCCACCTTCCGCAATGTCTACATCAACCCCAACCGTCAAAAGAGAAGAACAACCCAAGTCAATTACGCTGCCCATCCCCACCACTCAACCCAAGAAGATCAGTCCAACAATTCTCGCCCAACTTACCGATTTAACTCCAGAGCAAGCCATTAAAGAACTCCAGTCTCATATCAAACAACAAAGGGAAGAGAAAAGACGCCCCGTTTTCTTGACTGAAGAAGAAAAACAAATGCCAGCAGATCAACTTTATCTTCGTCTCAAACAGGCCGACTTACTTGCTCGTGAAGCCGAATTCCTGCAACATATGCCTCAACTCCCTTCCGACGTCCGGAATTGGAGTAAAGCCGACATCAACCGTTGGTTCAGGGATCAGAAGCATGAACAATGGGCCATTCGTCAAATCGAAAATGGTAAAACACTTTTCATCTGTCCCCAATGCAATCAAGCCAGAGACGCCGGAGTTCATCGCTGTGTCCCTTTGTGGAAAAGACCAACAACCCGTTCCGGACTCCCCATGCAACGTCAGACCTTCTTAACGACATCGGGCGGTAGTTTCAGAGTCAGCCAGAAAACAGTTCCTGACACCACGCGCATATCTGAACTGTCGGATCGAATTGCCAAAGCAAGAGAAAATACAACACAAGCCAACCAGCAGTTAGCCCAACTCCAAGCTCCACGTACAACTACTTCAACCACTTCAAATTCAACTCCACTTGACATCCCAGATCATCAACAATTTCCATACGCTTCTAACCCTCAACTTCAACAGTTCGTTCAACAATCATCCTCATCGTCATCCAGTCCACCCCTCATCGATCTAACACTTGACGACGAACCAATGTCGTCCCTCGAAATCCAACAACCCCAACCACCTCCAATGCAATCCCCAATCATGTCCCAAGGTCAACAATTCCCCTATCAATCATATATTTATCCATATTACCCACCTATGTATTCCCCAACCCCCATATATTCGTCTTCATATAACCAGCCAAATTTTCAGTCCCACCATCCATCAAACCCAACCACATAACCATATCTTGCCCATCCTCCATGAAAAACACATCCATAAGCATCAATAATAATTCATCTAAATCCAATCCCCCATCTCAATCGTCTCCAATTTTTCCCCTTCGTCGTTATTCATGTCCATCATCTATCTATTCATCCAACATAACCCCCCACAACTCCCATAATAATAATAATAACATCGATATTAATTCTCCCCCTCCCGTCAAGTGTGTTCCCAATCCGTCTCCGTGTCCATTTTTTTTCTATTTATTCGCTAGTTGCTCGCAACATCTCTCGTTGTTCCCTTCGTTTTGTTGATCTTTTCATAAATTCTATATCGATATTGTGCCTCGTTGATTCCGGTGCCGCCGTTAATGTTATGTCCTCCGAAATTGCTTCACAAATTCCATACAGAATCCATAATCAACCTTCCTCGACGCTATCTGGTTGCACGGGCTCCACAATGGATATTCTCCATTGGGGCTCTTCTTCTTTCTCCCTTTCCAATAGTCAATCTGTCGATCTTACCTTCGCCGTAGTCAATCATCTTCCCTGGCAATTTATTCTTGGTCTCCCATTCTTTGTTGCCACTAATTTTGTTGCCAATTTTTCAGAGAATTACCTCGTCAATCGCCACGGCCCAGTGCAACTCAAATCGCAACTCCAGTCTCTTCTCATATCTTCGTCATCTACAATCAACACACTCACCGCCGAAGAAAGACAAGAGCTCCAACAACGAGTGGATGAAGCATTACAGGCTGTCGAATATCCTGAAATCGTCGATCAACTCTCACCCCTTCTCTTGGAATTTCACGACATCTGGGCCTCCATGCGACCAAGCAAGTGCAAAGTCCTACCACATGTCATTGAACTCTCCTCAACGCGCCCGATTGTCGAACGCCCTCGTCGTTTCTCCGCCGAACAGGTTGAAATTATCAAGAAAGAAGTCGAAATCATGGAAAAAGACGGAATCATCAGGCCATCCTGTTCGCTGTACGCTACGGAAGTCGTCCTGACGCGGAAGAAGAATGGACTCTGGCGCTTTTGTGTTGATTACCGCCAACTCAATAAGGTTACTACATCCGACAAGTACCCGATCCCCCGGATCGCAAGTCTTCTAAATTCTATCCGTGGCAGTAACGTCTTTTGTGCCTTAGATCTTCGTGCTGGGTATTGGAACATTTGCATGGAGCCACGTTGTACCCCGTTTACCGCCTTCCGCACCCCTACAGGTCTTTATGAATTCGTGGTCATGCCTTTCGGCTTAAAGAACGCACCAGCCACATTTCAGCGTGTCATGGATTTCATCCTCCAAGACTTGTTTCCGAAAGGCGTCCTCGTCTACCTGGATGACATCTTGATCCACGGCACCTCCGTCGACGAAGTTTGCAGCACTCTTCGAATTGTTTTGCAACGTTTTCGCCATTTTGGGCTTCGGATGAACATCGTCAAGTCCCAGTTCTTCCATAAATCCCTTCTATATCTAGGTCATATCCTCGCCCATGGCACCATCCGACCAAATCCAAAGAAAGTCGAAGTCCTTTCGCACATCCGCCCACCGACTTCAGTCCCAGAAGTTCGCAAAGTCCTCGGCCTGCTAAGTTATTTCCGCCAGTACATTCCAGCCTTTTCTCACTTTGCCCACCATCTATCAGATCTTTTCAAGTCCAAAGTCGTATTTGAATGGACACCCAACCATCAGTTTGCCCTCGAATTCTGCGCACATCAGTTAGCGACTTCAGTTCTTGTTCTTCCACTTGAAGATGACGATTTCGTTCTCGAGACCGATGCTTCAGACTACGCTGTTGGTGCCATTCTCTCAGTCCGTCGTGATGAAAAGCTCATTCCAGTTGAATTCGCCTCTTGCACCTTAAAAGCTGCTGAACTCCGTTGGCCAACACGAGAAAAAGAGGGCTATGCCATCTTTTGGGCCCTCAACCATTTCGATCATTATCTACGCGGCCGTCACTTTGATCTCTTCACCGATCACCAGTCTCTGCTGTACATGTCGAAGAACAACACCGGAAAACTCGCTCGCTGGTCCTGTCGCTTGGCGGAGTACAATTTCACCCTTCGTCATAAGCCTGGCAAGGAAATGGATCATGTCGATTTCTTTTCACGTTTTATTGTTGATGATTATGACCTTCTTGCCGACAGAATGACCTATCTCCCCTCGGTTCCTTCTTCAATCCCATGTCAACTTTCACCCTCGCAGCTTAGCGCAAATGTCATTGAAATAAGCAACGCTTCACCACCGACACCATCCCTCATTGTTCCAACGCCATTCCCCTCATTTGACGAAATCGTTACCGCACAACGATCCTATGTGCCCAGACCAACTGGCAAGCAATTCTCCACGCGAAACGAGATCATCTTCTACAACCATGGCCTGTGGATCCCACCAGCACTTCGTTCACAGGTTATCGCCGCGTGTCATATTGTTCCACCCTTCCGTCATGCGGGGCATGTGAAAACAGCTAAGACTATTTTGAAAAGTTGTAACTGGCCTAACTTACATCGTGATGTTGCTTCTTTTGTCAGCTCTTGTTTATCTTGTCAACGCTTACGCCCACGAATCGAGCAATATCAAGGCCAGTTCATCCATCAGCCGCCAACAACTTCATTGTTCGAGCAAGTCCATATCGATCACTGGGGCCCTTGTCTTTGGGTCCGCAATCAACCTTACGTTCTCACAATGATCGATCGTCTCAGCCGTTGGTGTGAATGCGTAGTTGTCAAAGATGCAAAGGCCGAAACGACTGCGCGTACGTTTTTGGAGCACTGGGTTTGCCGCTACGGAGTACCCAAGACTGTTGTTTCTGACAAAGGACCCGCATTTTGGTCCGATGTCTTCGATCGGTTGTCCAAGTTGTTAGGTTTCACTCATTTGCGTACCACGTCCCAACATCCCGAAGGCAACAGCTTGATCGAGACATTTCATCGTACCCTAAAGAAGGGCATCGCCTCCATTCATATCGAGAATAAAGACATTCCCTTTTCCACTGCAGTTCAACTGGCCGTCTACGCCTATCGCTCTACAATCCACTTAACCTTGGGCGACTCTCCTGCGTTTATCACCTTTGGTATTGATCTCCGACCCCCAGTCGAGAATGATTGGCGTTTCCTACGACATGCTGACGACGTTCAGCGGGCTAAGGTCATATCCGAAATCCGATTGCAACAGATTGAACGTGCTCATGCTCAGTTTCTCTACTTGTCTAAGCTTGATCAGCCGGGTCGAACGCACGATTTGTTTGAGTTGAATGACATTGTCCTGGTTTCCTTATCCGACAAGGAATTTGCTGCCGCGTCCCGAGTTGAGGGCGACCGCAAAATTGCCCCAAAGTTCAGTCTGCCCGCCCGCGTAATCCATGTTTCGCAGAATGGCAAGTCCGCAATTGTCCGACACTTTGGCTCAGGTCGTACACAAGAAGTCCACATCCAAAATGTCCGTTTCATTACGCTCCCATCATGCCCTATTCTCCGGCAGCAGTGGCAATCAATCGCCACCCAACATGTGGAAAGCACCATCAGTGATCCGGCCAAGAGAGCACAATACTTAGAAGCTTTCTGGACGAGTATTACAGATGCTCAAGAGCCGATCCAACAACGCTTCAAGCGACGCAGAGTAGGCAACGAGGCTTGAAGGGGACGATAATCTGATATTCGACATTTTTGCAAGCCTCATGGCCTACATATGCGTTTGCCTTCATCATAACAGCCAAAAAAGGCAGGTGCTGGGATTCGAACTCGCCCCCTTTCGGTCCTACGATCCACGTTCCTACCCCTGCGACAACAGTCAGTTTCTTTCTATCAATTTGGCTGGTAATCCGCTCGAGTTCCAAAAGTATCTTGTCCTGTTGTTTTGCCTTTTTCTGTCCCATTTTGGGTAGCCCTGTTTTGTTTGTATTTTCTGTCAACCTCCTGGCACAGACCTAACCCCCCCCCCCTGTCTTCAACCTCCATTCCGTCGAACCAACCTTCCTCCCAAACCTTCGGGAATGAACCCTCTCTGCGCCGCCATCATGGTTTTCCTCGCTGGCACACGCCTCGTCTGCCTGGCGTCCTCCTTTTCAGGATGGATCCGCATCGCTCGCACCTTAATTTATTGGGGGATCTTACTTAGTCCTCTTCGTATTGTTTTACCTTTCATACACTTGTCCCTCATGTTCCTCTCTTTCTTTCTTTCAGTGGTTTCCCCCCTCTCAAGCGCGTTTAGGAGTCGTTTTCCCCTTGGTTCCGTTAGGTCCTTGGAGGCTCCATTCGGGAGTCCTTCCCCGTTTCCTCCCTCATTCCTGTCCCTGTCGCTGTCAGTTGGCGCTGTCTTGTTGGTTTGTTGCGGCCTACAATTCACAACTGAGCTACGAAGCCTACATTATTTATTGAGAGTTATTTTTGAAATGACATTCAAGTCTGTTTGACGAATGTAGGCTGGATTTTCATTTTGTTGTAATTTTCATGACTTTTCGAGTTATAAAACACGGCATCAGCTGGGATTAAACCAGCAACTTTGTGGTTAACAGCCACACACTCTAACCAACTGAGCTACGAAGCCTACATTATTTATTTAGAGTTATTTTTGAAATGACATTCAAGTCTGTTTGACGAATGTGGGCTGGATTTTCATTTTGTTGTAATTTTCATGACTTTTCGAGTTATAAAACACGGCATCGGCTGGGATTGAACCAGCGACTTTGTGGTTAACAGCCACACACTCTAACCAACTGAGCTACGAAGCCTACATTATTCATTTAGAGTTATTTTTGAAATGACATTCAAGTCTGTTTGACGAATGTAGGCTGGATTTTATTTTCATGACTTTTCGAGTTATAAAACACGGCATCAGCTGGGATTAAACCAGCAACTTTGTGGGTTAACAGCCACACGCTCTAACCAACTGAGCTATGAAGCCTACATTATTTTATTTAGAGTTATTTTTGAAATGACATTCAAGTCTGTTTGACGAATGTAGGCTGGATTTTCATTTTGTTGTAATTTTCATGACTTTTCGAGTTATAAAACACGGCATCAGCTGGGATTAAACCAGCCAACTTTGTGGGTTAACAGCCACACGCTCTAACCAACTGAGCTACGAAGCCTACATTATTTATTGAGAGTTATTTTTGAAATGACATTCAAGTCTGTTTGACGAATGTAGGCTGGATTTTCATTTTGTTGTAAACCAGCAACTTTGTGGTTAACAGCCACACACTCTAACCAACTGAGCTACGAAGCCTACATTATTTATTTAGAGTTATTTTTGAAATCTGTTTGACGAATGTGGGCTGGATTTTCATTTTGTTGTAATTTTCATGACTTTTCGAGTTATAAAACACGGCATCAGCTGGGATTAAACCAGCAACTTTGTGGTTAACAGCCACACGCTCTAACCAACTGAGCTACGAAGCGTACATTATTTATTTAGAGTTATTTTTGAAATGACATTCAAGTCTGTTTGACGAATGTGGGCTGGATTTTCATTTTTGTTGTAATTTTCATGACTTTTCGAGTTATAAAACACGGCATCAGCTGGGATTAAACCAGCAACTTTGTGGTTAACAGCCACACGCTCTAACCAACTGAGCTACGAAGCCTACATTATTTATTTAGAGTTATTTTTGAAATGACATTCAAGTCTGTTTGACGAATGTAGGCTGGATTTTCATTTTGTTGTAATTTTTCATGACTTTTCGAGTTATAAAACACGGCATCAGCTGGGATTAAACCAGCAACTTTGTGGTTAACAGCCACACGCTCTAACCAACTGAGCTACGAAGCCTACATTATTTATTGAGAGTTATTTTTGAAATGACATTCAAGTCTGTTTTGACGAATGTAGGCTGGATTTTCATTTTGTTGTAATTTTCATGACTTTTCGAGTTATAAAACACGGCATCAGCTGGGATTAAACCAGCAACTTTGTGGTTAACAGCACACACTCTAACCAACTGAGCTACGAAGCCTACATTATTTATTTAGAGTTATTTTTGAAATGACATTCAAGTCTGTTTGACGAAATGTGGGCTGGATTTTCATTTTGTTGTAATTTTTCATGACTTTTCGAGTTATAAAACACGGCATCGGCTGGGATTGAACCAGCGACTTTGTGGTTAACAGCCACACACTCTAACCAACTGAGCTACGAAGCCTACATTATTCATTTAGAGTTATTTTTGAAATGACATTCAAGTCTGTTTGACGAATGTAGGCTGGATTTTATTTTCATGACTTTTCGAGTTATAAAACACGGCATCAGCTGGGATTAACAGCCACACGCTCTAACCAACTGAGCTACGAAGCCTACATTATTTATTTAGAGTTATTTTGAAATGACATTCAAGTCTGTTTGACGAATGTAGGCTGGATTTTCATTTTGTTGTAATTTTCATGACTTTTCGAGTTATAAAACACGGCATCAGCTGGGATTAAACCAGCAACTTTGTGGTTAACAGCCACACGCTCTAACCAACTGAGCTACGAAGCCTACATTATTTATTGAGAGTTATTTTTGAAATGACATTCAAGTCTGTTTGACGAATGTAGGCTGGATTTTCATTTTGTTGTAAACCAGCAACTTTGTGGTTAACAGCCCACACTCTAACCAACTGAGCTACGAAGCCTACATTATTTATTTAGAGTTATTTTTGAAATGACATTCAAGTCTGTTTGACGAATGTAGGCTGGATTTTCATTTTGTTGTAATTTTCATGACTTTTCGAGTTATAAAACACGGCATCGGCTGGGATTGAACCAGCGACTTTGTGGTTAACAGGCCACACGCTCTAACCAACTGAGCTACGAAGCCTACATTATTCATTTAGAGTTATTTTTGAAATCACATTCAAGTCTGTTTGAGAATGTGGGCTGGATTTTCATTTTGTTGTAATTTTCATGACTTTTCGAGTTATAAAACACGGCATCGGCTAGGATTGAACCAGCAACTTTGTGGTTAACAGCCACACGCTCTAACCAACTGAGCTACGAAGCCTACATTATTCATTTAGAGTTATTTTTGAAATCACATTCAAGTCTGTTTGAGAATGTGGGCTGGATTTTCATTTTGTTGTAATTTTCATGACTTTTCGAGTTATAAAACACGGCATCGGCTAGGATTGAACCAGCAACTTTGTGGTTAACAGCCACACGCTCTAACCAACTGAGCTACGAAGCCTACATTATTCATTTAGAGTTATTTTTGAAATGACATTCAAGTCTGTTTGACGAATGTAGGCTGGATTTTTCATTTTGTTGTAATTTTCATGACTTTTCGAGTTATAAAACACGGCATCAGCTGGGATTAAACCAGCAACTTTGTGGTTAACAGCCACACGCTCTAACCAACTGAGCTACGAAGCCTACATTATTTATTGAGAGTTATTTTTGAAATGACATTCAAGTCTGTTTGACGAATGTAGGCTGGATTTTCATTTTGTTGTAATTTTCATGACTTTTCGAGTTATAAAACACGGCATCAGCTGGGATTAAACCAGCAACTTTGTGGGTTAACAGCCACACACTCTAACCAACTGAGCTACGAAGCCTACATTATTTATTTAGAGTTATTTTTGAAATGACATTCAAGTCTGTTTGACGAATGTGGGCTGGATTTTCATTTTGTTGTAATTTTCATGACTTTTTCGAGTTATAAAACACGGCATCGGCTGGGATTGAACCAGCGACTTTGTGGTTAACAGCCACACACTCTAACCAACTGAGCTACGAAGCCTACATTATTCATTTAGAGTTATTTTTGAAATGACATTCAAGTCTGTTGACGAAATGTAGGCTGGATTTTATTTTCATGACTTTTCGAGTTATAAAACACGGCATCAGCTGGGATTAAACCAGCAACTTTGTGGTTAACAGCCACACGCTCTAACCAACTGAGCTACGAAGCCTACATTATTTATTGAGAGTTATTTTTGAAATGACATTCAAGTCTGTTTGACGAATGTAGGCTGGATTTTCATTTTGTTGTAAACCAGCAACTTTGTGGTTAACAGCACACACTCTAACCAACTGAGCTACGAAGCCTACATTATTTATTTAGAGTTATTTTTGAAATGACATTCAAGTCTGTTTGACGAAATGTGGGCTGGATTTTCATTTTGTTGTAATTTTCATGACTTTTCGAGTTATAAAACACGGCATCGGCTGGGATTGAACCAGCGGATTTGTGGTTAACAGCCACACGCTCTAACCAACTGAGCTACGAAGCCTACATTATTTATTTAGAGTTATTTTTTGAAATGACATTCAAGTCTGTTTGACGAATGTAGGCTGGATTTTCATTTTGTTGTAATTTTCATGACTTTTCGAGTTATAAAACACGGCATCGGCTGGGATTGAACCAGCGACTTTGTGGTTAACAGCCACACGCTCTAACCAACTGAGCTACGAAGCCTACATTATTCATTTAGAGTTATTTTTGAAATCACATTCAAGTCTGTTTGAGAATGTGGGCTGGATTTTCATTTTGTTGTAATTTCATGACTTTTCGAGTTATAAAACACGGCATCGGCTAGGGATTGAACCAGCAACTTTGTGGTTAACAGCCACACGCTCTAACCAACTGAGGCTACGAAGCCTACATTATTCATTTAGAGTTATTTTTGAAATCACATTCAAGTCTGTTTGAGAATGTGGGCTGGATTTTCATTTTGTTTGTAATTTTCATGACTTTTCGAGTTATAAAACACGGCATCGGCTAGGATTTGAACCAGCAACTTTGTGGTTAACAGCCACACGCTCTAACCAACTGAGCTACGAAGCCTACATTATTCATTTAGAGTTATTTTTGAAATGACATTCAAGTCTGTTTGACGAATGTAGGCTGGATTTTCATTTTGTTGTAATTTTCATGACTTTTCGAGTTATAAAACACCGTTGAGTAAACCCTCAACAGAACTAGGCGGGGTTTTTTGCCCCCTGCTGGGCATTGGGTTGACAAAGATGATGAAAATGATGTATGGTTTGAAAAATAGATGAATATGATATTAATGATGATAGATGATGATAGAATGCAAGTGAATAGGGTTGAAGTATGGAGAGTAAAGATGGAGGTTAGAGTGGATGATAAAGGGAAGAAGGCAGTGAAAGAAGGAAGAGAAATGAGGGAAAGTGAAGGGTGGAAAATTCCAGTAAATCCAAATGAAGATACCAGTCAATCCAGAGAGATTTAGAAGAAGGGTGGCAAATGGATATAGATATAACTTGATGAATAGCATGATGGAAGAGCGAAGGAGTGGAAATGCAATGATAATGAATAGAAGAAGGATGAGATAGTTGGATAAAATGGAGAGTTGGGTGATGATGGATGAATATATGGGTGGAAATGTGTATGGTAGGGCTTGTGGTTGAACGAAGTCCATGGGTTCCCTTTGGAGATCACTGGCAAGGATACCAGGAAGAGCAAGAAAGTGCAGATCCGGAGGGGGGTTCATGCTTGAAATGGTTGGTTGTGGGGGAAAGTGGAACAAAATTTAAAGAAGAAGACAAAAAGCTTCTAAAAACAGAAGAATGGGGAGGGAATGGATCTAAACTGACTAGGGGGAAGTGGAAAAGCGAAAACGTGCATTTTGGGGAGTATTTCATGCTCATGTGATCTTTTCTGGTAAATTGTGCGTGGAATGGAGTGAATGTGGAAAATTGCAGACTTCGTCACTTTTGCGGGCCCGGCCTCCGAAAGATTTGAAAGAAAAGAGTTGTTGGTACAGTTGGTATGGCGCTGTCTTTAGGACCGTAAGGTCTGCGGATCAGAACCCTCTGCTGGCACTTCTTCTGACTTAGCCAAAATTCATCAAAGAATACTTGACATGCGGGCATTCCAACAATCGATGGCGGGTGGGGGTAGCCTTCTATCCAGGCATTAAACGAAACATAAAGAATTAGTGACGAGGTATAGGACGACCTATACAAGTGTCGAATGCCAGTATCCCACAATTGAGTCCAGCAAGTCTAATAACTCTCCAAATGGAAAGGGGTCGCCTAGATAGAGTCGAATGTGTCCGCAGGTCCCTTGTAATCACAACTGAATCAGACACCCCTACACAAGGTGCGCAGTAGTGACCGCCAGGGCACATGAGAACTAAAGTGAAATTCACGGGCTAGAGTGACCTGACAGATGCGGGAGTCAAGGGGAGAGCGAGTTGATGATAGAAAGCGACTGGTGGCTGACAAAAAGCGCGAAAGATGGTGGTGTTGTGGCTGGTCCTTGTAATCACAACTGAATCAGACACCCCTACACAAGGTGCGCAGTAGTGACCGCCAGGGGCACATGAGAACTAAAGTGAAATTCACGGGCTAGAGTGACCCTGACAGATGCGGGGAGTCAAGGGAGAGCGAGTTGATGATAGAAAGCGACTGGTGGCTGACAAAAAGCGCGAAAGATGGTGGTGTTGTGGGCTAAAAATCCATGTGGGGATTTTTAGTATCTCTTTCATTTTTTTTGTTGCAATTAGTGCTGCAGAATCCAAGGAGGTTGGACATAGTTAATACCATCGAACACCGCATCAGCTGGGATTAAACCAGCAACTTTGTGGTTAGCCCTACATTATTTATTTAGAGTTATTTTTGAAATGACATTCAAGTCTGTTTGAGGAATGTGGGCTGGATTTTTCATTTTGTGTTGTAATTTTCATGACTTTTCCAGTTATAAAACACGGGGGTAATTTTCATGACTTTTCCAGTTATAAAACACGGCATCGGCTGGGATTGAACCAGCGACTTTGTGGTTAACAGCCACACGCTCTAACCAAACTGAGCTACGAAAGCCTACATTATTCATTTAGAGTTATTTTTGAAATGACATTCAAGTCTGTTTGACGAATGTAGGCTGGATTTTCATTTTGTTGTAATTTTCATGACTTTTCGAGTTATAAAACACGGCATCAGCTGGGATTAAAACCAGCAACTTTGTGGTTAACAGCCACACGCTCTAACCAACTGAGCTACGAAGCCTACATTATTTATTTAGAGTTATTTTTGAAATGACATTCAAGTCTGTTTGACGAATGTAGGCTGGATTTTCATTTTGTTGTAATTTTCATGACTTTTCGAGTTATAAAACACGGCATCAGCTGGGATTAAACCAGCAACTTTGTGGTTAACAGCCCACACTCTAACCAACTGAGCTACGAAGCCTACATTATTTATTTAGAGTTATTTTGAAATGACATTCAAGTCTGTTTGACGAATGTGGGCTGGATTTTTCATTTTGTGTTGTAATTTTCATGACTTTTCGAGTTATAAAACACGGCATCGGCTGGGATTGAACCAGCGACTTTGTGGTTAACAGCCACACGGCTCTAACCAACTGAGCTACGAAGCCTACATTATTCATTTAGAGTTATTTTTGAAATGACATTCAAGTCTGTTTGACGAATGTAGGCTGGATTTTCATTTTGTTGTAATTTTCATGACTTTTCGAGTTATAAAACACGGCATCAGCTGGGATTAAACCAGCAACTTTGTGGTTAACAGCCCACACTCTAACCAACTGAGCTACGAAGCCTACATTATTTATTTAGAGTTATTTTTGAAATGACATTCAAGTCTGTTTGACGAATGTGGGCTGGATTTTCATTTTGTGTTGTAATTTTCATGACTTTTCGAGTTATAAAACACAGCATCGGCTGGATTGAACCAGCGACTTTGTGGTTAACAGCCACACGCTCTAACCAACTGAGCTACGAAGCCTACATTATTCATTTAGAGTTATTTTTGAAATGACATTCAAGTCTGTTTGACGAATGTAGGCTGGATTTTCATTTTGTTGTAATTTTCATGACTTTTCGAGTTATAAAACACGGCATCAGCTGGGATTTAAACCAGCAACTTTGTGGTTAACAGCCACACGCTCTAACCAACTGAGCTACGAAGCCTACATTATTTATTAGAGTTATTTTTGAAATGACATTCAAGTCTGTTTGACGAATGTAGGCTGGATTTTCATTTTGTTGTAATTTTCATGACTTTTCGAGTTATAAAACACGGCATCAGCTGGGATTAAACCAGCAACTTTGTGGTTAACAGCCCACACTCTAACCAACTGAGCTACGAAGCCTACATTATTTATTTAGAGTTATTTTTGAAATGACATTCAAGTCTGTTTGACGAATGTGGGCTGGATTTTCATTTTGTTGTAATTTTCATGACTTTTCGAGTTATAAAAACAACGGCATCGGCTGGAATTAAACCAGCGACTTTGTGGTTAACAGCCACACGCTCTAACCAACTGAGCTACGAAGCCTACATTATTTATTTAGAGTTATTTTTGAAATGACATTCAAGTCTGTTTGATGTGGGCTGGATTTTCATTTTGTTGTAATTTTCATGACTTTTCGAGTTATAAAACACGGCATCAGCTGGGATTAAACCAGCAACTTTATGGTTAACAGCCACACGCTCTAACCAACTGAGCTACGAAGCCTACATTATTTATTTAGTTATTTTTGAAATGACATTCAAGTCTGTTTGACGAATGTAGGCTGGATTTTCATTTTGTTGTAATTTTCATGACTTTTCGAGTTATAAAACACGGCATCGGCTGGGATTGAACCACCGACTTAGTGGTTTAAGAGCCACACGCTCT